>NC_053426.1:58755378-59000056 GCF_007990345.1 Gossypium hirsutum | reverse complement strand
TTTTTTAATCATAATGTACCTTATACTGCACTGATTGATGTTGGGTCTACGTATTCTTATATAGATGTACTGTATCTGAGACTTTGGGTATGATGGTTGAAAGTACTGCGAGTGAGGTTACTATGTTGAGTCCTCTAGGGCAGTCAGTGAGAGTAAATAAATTGTTTAGGGATGTACCTTTGGAGGTTCAAGGAGCAATCTTTTTGGCAGATTTAATGGAACTCCCTTTTGGAGAATTTGACTTAATACTGGGCATGGACTGGCTGGTTAAGCATCAAGTGAATTTGGATTGTGCTGCTAAACGAGTGGTACTGAAAACTACGGAGGGTGACGAGTAGTGGTAATTGGGAGAGTCAGAATTATTTGTCAAATGTGATTTCTATATTAAGGGCCGAGAAGTCCTCCAACGTACGTTGAGTCTTGGTGAGTGTTAGCTATGCCTGGTAAAGTCTCGGTGTCCATCCCATTTAAAAGGGCACCGAAGGAGCTAGTGAGCTTAAGGCTAGATTCTGAGTTACTGATCGAGGTTCATCCGCCTTGTGTTTTCCATGGGGAGCTCGGTTTATTTGTGAAAAAGAGGATGGATCCATGCATTTCTGCATCGATTATCGACAACTGAATAAACTATCTGTTAAGAATATGTAATACTTATAACCCGTATCCGTCGCCGAATTAAGGTTACGAGGCATTACCGATCATATCATAGTTCATACTAATATGCATTACATTTTTACAATTCAAATGTAATAAACACTTTTATACTATGACTGTACCAAAAATTAAATCATAAGATTCATATCGTTTACATGATATTATTATACATGATTCAGCATAATTAAACAGATCATATATTTATAATTAGAACATATAACAAATCAACAACTTTGTTAAAGGAATATTAACCATTTTTTTATAAATCTTGCACACATATGGGTTGTACCACATATGAAGCTAACTTCCATTTATACTTGTCAATCATTCCTGCACATTTCCATGTTTGTAAATGTGAATTACCTATCTATACATTAATATAACTTATATTCATCCCTTCGAACATATAATTAAATAAGGTATTTAAGCATTTCCGATTAAGTTTTATAGCAAGTCATGTTTACAGCTTAATAAACCACCAACACCTAAGAGTTTCAACATGTTCCCGAGCTCAAACACAGTACAACATTTTATTTTAACCATTTCAGACATAAATAATAACTCCTGTACAAGCTCATACAGAAACCACTTGAAAACTTACATAATTTAACAAGCAATTATATATGCAACTTAATACAATAATACATAACCGAACATGCTTTTAAAGCATATATAATGATGAGCAAACTTACTTATAATAAGAATTACACTTAACATTAAATACATACTAAAACAACCAACAAAAATAATTATGCAACACATGTAATACCTACCACATACCAACCGAATTAATTAAGCTAGATACATTCATCCATCACTTTAATTACCACATTATATATTTCCATCAAAGCTAACTAATATACCAAGTACATACTATCATAGCCGAACCTATTAATGATATACATATATAATATATATATACCTACTTAAAATAAAGATTACATTTAACATAAAATATATATATATCAAACAATCAACCCAAGATTTATCCATGAAGCATATACAATATTCATCATAATTAGGCTCAATAACATTCAACTAAGAACATATAAACCAAATTTAGACATGACAAGCAAACCATTTCAAGCCATGTGGTACCTAAGCCAAACATTATTCATACAAGCACATAACTATAAAACCAAATGAGCATAAACGAATTTAACATAACCAAAATTTAGAATATAAGTTTAGCCATTTGCATGGCTTATACACATAACCAAAATTCGACATTTCAAAATATGATCCAGCCTATACATGGCATAGTTCCAAAATGCAACTTATAAATACCGCAGGCGGATGATAGTGTGAATGACTTGGCTGACAATCCTCGAGCTTGTAACTTGAATCTAAAATCTATAAAACAGATTGAACATGAAAACACAAGTAAGCTATAATAGCTTAGTAAGCCATAAGCAAATAAACAATCCAATGATATAATTAACTCATTTAAAACTAAACCGATTTACATTAACATAACCATTCTTAACCTCAAACTTACAAATTTCATAATAAAACATTATCATAGGCATTTTCCCACCTTGGTCGAATATCCACATAGTCACTTTAACAAGTTATTAACCAACTTCCAAGGCCAAATAGTCATAACAACACTTAGTCATATGCAATCAAGTACATAAACTCAAGTATCAATATAATGCTTCATTTACTTATATTAATTATGTAACTGTATATATCTAATCATGTATGCACATATTTAAGAGTTATTTGTAATATCAGTTACTCATCCACAAAGCCAAATACACATACCACATACACATATATCCTTCATTTGCATCATTTAAAGTTTGCAACAAACAACCAAGGTACTTACTTACCTTACCTTGAATAGGTAAAAGTTAATCCATACTTGGCATATAGCTCGTTTTACACATTCAAACACAACTTATCTTTGTCCGATGACCATTTGGAATTAGATAGGACACTTGGATAATCACATAATCGTACAACGCCAACGTCCCAGACGTGGTCTTACATGTAATCACATATCGATGCCACTGTCCCAGACAGGGTCTTACTCGTAAAACATATTAGATCACATATCGATGCCATGGTCTTACTCGCACACATATATCAGAATCCTATGTCATGACATATGTATCCTAACTATTCTTAAGGTCATATGGGGCTTTCGGACGTCGTAACTCAGTTAAAACGAATTTAGAAGTGTAGTAGCCAAGTTTATTCATGTTCGGTCATAGCATATACAAATTCTAACATTTTAGAACAGCGTATAAAATTAACATTTAATTACCATTAAACACTCTATTCACTTATAAACTTACCTCGGACATTATAAAATGAGATAGGGCTGCTAGTCGAAAACTTTCATTTTTCCCCGATCCAAATCCAATTTCTTTGGTTCTGATCTAAACATATTCAAATTAAGCTCATTCAAATGTATTTTCATTCATTTATTCCAAAAACACATAAATGGAAAATTACCATTTACCCCTGACATTTATAATTTTTATATTTAGTCCCTATTGCATAAACACAAAATATGAAATATTTCTCTATACCCATGTTGGGCCAAAATTACCCATGCCTTATACAAATCCATATATTTCATTATTTCACATTTTAGTCCCTCAAATTATTACTTTTGCAATTTATTCCTAATTACTCAAATCATCAATAACTCCAATATAAACATGTTAATCTAAAACATATCTTCATATTCATCATCAAAAAAAAAAATCACAAGCTCTCAAAAATGCACAACTCAAAATATTCATCAAATCAAAAATTAAAGCATGGGTCTTGAAGATTACTAAGCAACAAAAACAGTGATTACTAAGCCATCATCAGACATGGCTATATGTGCATTCATTGTATGCAAAGAAAACAGTGATTTTCGGCTAATGCATCAGCAACAACATTAGCCTTTCCCGGTGATAGTTAATTAAAGTTCATAATCTTTTAGCATTCTAACCATCGACGATGTCTCAAATTCAGATCTTTTTGAGTCATCAAGTATTTTAGGCTTTTATGATCAGAATAAACATGACATTTCTCACTAAAAAGATAATGACGCCAAATTTTCAATGCGAACACAATAGCTGCCAATTCCAGGTCATATGTCGGATAGTTCTTTTCATGTGGCTTCAACTGTCTGAGGCTTAAGCTATAACTCAGCCTTCCTGCATCAAAACATAGCCCAAACATTTAAAGATGCATCACTATAAATAACAAATTCTTTACTCGATTCTGGCTGAACTAGCACTGGAGCTTCAGTTAAAATGGTTTCAACTTATCAAAACTTTTCTGGCACTTCTCTGACCACTTGAACTTAACATTTTCTACATAGCTTCGTCATCGGAGCTGCAATCATGGAGAAACCTTTCACTAACCGTCTATAATAACCAGCAAGTCCTAGAAACTTCAGACTTCAAAACATTCCTCGAAGGTTTCCAATTGAGTATCATTGAAATTTTGCTCGGATCAACCCGAATACCCGATGTTGATACCACATGACCTAGAAAACTGACTTCACTTAGCCAAAACTCACATTTATTGAATTTGCATACAGCTGCTTACTCGCAAGGTCTGTACACAAGTCTCAATGCTCGGCATGTTCAGCTTCATCCGAGAGTAGATCAAAATGTCATCTATAAACACAACCACAAACCGGTCCAGATACGGTCTGAAGATTCGATTCATCAAATCATAAAACAACAGGTGCATTAGTAAGTCCGAATGGCATAACTAAGAACTTGTAGTGTCCGTACCTCGTTCGGAAAGCAGTTTTGGTACATCGGAGTCTTTAACTCGCAACTGATAGTAGTCTGACCTCAAATCTATCTTTGAAAATACTGTAGCCCCTTTCAGTTGGTCAAACAGATCATCAATCCGTGGCAATGGATACTTATTCTTTATAGTCACCTTATTAAGTTGTCTATAATCGCTGCACATTCTCATAGTTCTGTCTTTCTTTTCACAAAAAAACACAGGTGCATCCCAAGGAGAGAAACTCAGTCATGCGAAACCTCTATCTGTCAATTCTTGCAACTGAGCTTTCAATTCTTTAATTCTGTAGGTGCCATGTATACGGGGCTATGGATATCGGAGTTGTCCAAGCATTAGCTCATACCAAACTCTACTTCCCAAATAGGTCGCAAACTTGGTAATTCCTCAGGAAACACATCTGGATGCTCACAGACAACAGGTACTAATTCATGTTTCTTTCGGCCACTTTACTGTCATGTACGTAGGAAAATAAGCTTCACACCCTTTTCTCACATATTTCTGAGCTAGCATCAAAGAAATTACTACTGGTACACCATACAAATGACTAGATTCAATCGAATAACCTCATCATTCTGACTCCATAGATCAATGGTCTTTCTCTTGTAGTTCACAACAGCATCATGTAATGTCAACCAGTCCATACCCAGAATTATGTCGAACTCATCAAATGGCAGCAACATCAAATCAGTCAGAAAGCACATATCTCGAACAATCAAGGGACAATTCTTACACACTTTGTCAACCATAATACACCGGCCCAAGAGGTTTGACACTTTAATCAAAACTCAATAGACTAATAGGCAGAGTCTTGCTGAATAATATGTCTCACACACATAAGAATGAGTAGAACCAGGATCAATCAATGCAATTACATTAGTATCATAAAGAGTGAATGTACCAGTAATGACATCTGGGGATGAAGCCTCCTCTCGTGCGGTATAGCATAGCTCTGGCAGGTGCACGAGCCTCAGATCTATTTGTTGTATCTTTAATTTCTCTCTGACTGCCACTCGCATTACTTGCATTTCTGGTGGTCTCCCCGAGCTGCAGTGTTACCCGATCTCATGCTCTGCACTAGATTCTCTTCAGCTAACCCTGGGCATCTCGATATAGTGATATGTCAATCTGCATTTAAATAGGCTCGATCATGCATTTGTAACTGCGAGGTGTCGTTTACCACAATGTTTACACTCAGTTGATTTGATCTGACATTACCCACATGGCTACTGAGGTAGCTCTTGAACTCACCAGTGGTCTGTTCTGGTCTTGTCAAGAATAACCCGAAGTGGTTTTTGAATGGTGAAATCAATCTTAGAACTTCTTTGGTACTGACTGGATTGACTTACTAAATGATCTCCTACGCGAGTCTCTAGCTTCAAAATCAGCTTTTCTCTTCTCTTTCCCGAGCTCTTAAGCTTTGCAGGCTTGCTCAACCAATACTACGAACTCTTTTATCTCAAGTATGCCAACTAATTGTTTAGTGTCTCCATTCAGCCCATCTTTGAATCTTTTACACATTATGGCTTCGGTGGAAACACACTCTCAGGCATACCGACTGAGTCTCACAAATTTCTGCTCATACTCTGTCACAGTCATTCGACCCTGTTTCAGCTCCAGAATTATTTTCGCTTCTATCAATAAATCTCTGACTGATATACTTCTTACGGAACTCATTCTGGAAGAATTCCCAGGTCACTTGCTCTCTCAGAACCACTAATACTAGGGTATTCCACCAGTGATATGCTGTGTCTCGAAATAAAGATATGGCGCACTTCAAACATTCCTCTGGGGTATAGGACAGCTCATCAATATACGAATAGTATTATCAAGCCAGAACTCAGCCCGCTCAGCATCATCATCATCAGTAGCTTTAAACTCTTCAGCCCATGTTTTCTGATTTTATTAACAGGTGGCTTATACAATCTCAACAGATCACTTACTTGAGGTATAGCAGGCATCGAAGATGGATTAGTCGGGGGTGGAGGTTGTTGTGCAGCTGGGTTAGTCCGGCTGTACTGAGTAAACCAGTCATTCATCATTTGCTAAAGGCTTGTCTAGCCTCTCCTTCTCGGTTACTCAAAATCGGTCGAGAATCAATCGGCAGTGTCCCTTGCGCGGGAGCAGGCACTACACTCTCGACATCATCAGCTACAGCTTTGTCGGGATCCTTTTACAATATGAAAACGCATTTCAATGTCATAAGTCATCATACTATTGCAATATATAACTATGGCATGTATAGCTAGACTCACACACGCTACGTCAGTCTTAAAACTAACTAAATCGTAGCTCTGATACCAATAAAATGTAACACTCTAACCCGTATCCATCGCTGAATTAAGGTTACGAGGAATTACCGATCATATCATAGTTCATACTAATATGCATTACATTTTACAATTGAAAATGTAATAAACACTTTTATACTCATGACTGTACCAAAAATTAAATCATAAGATTCATATCGTTTACATGATATTATATATAAACATGATTCAGCATAAATTAAACAGATCATATATTTATAATTAGAACATATAACAAATCAACAACTTCGTTAAAGGATATTAACCATTTTTTTTATAAAATCTTGCACACATATAGGTTGTACCACATATAGGTTGTACCACATATGAAGCTAACTTCCATATTATACTTGTCAATCATTCCTGCCACATTTCCATGTTTGTAAATGTGAATTACCTATCTCATACATTAATATAACTTATATTCATCCTTCGAAACATATAATTAAATAAGGTATTTAAGCATTTTCGAATTAAGCTTTATAGCAAGTCATGTTTACAGCTTAATAAACCACCAACACCTAAGAGTTTCAACATGTTCCTCAAGCTCAAGCACATTACAACATTTTATTTTAACCATTTCAGACATAAATAATAACTCATGTACAAGCTCATAGAGAAACCACTTGAAAACTTATTACATAATTTAACAAGCAATTATTTATGCAACTTAAATCAATAATACATAACCGAACGTGCTTTTAAAGTATATATATTTATATATGATGTGCAACTTACCCTATAATAAGGATTACACTTAACGTTAAATACATACTAAAACAACCAACCAAAATAATCATGCAACACATGTAATACCTACCACATACCAACCGAATTAATTAAGCTAGCATACATTCATCCATCACTGTAATTACCACATTATATATTTCCATCAAAACTAACTAATATACCAAGTACATACTATCATAGCCGAACCTATTAATGATACGCATATATAATATATATAACCTACTTAAAATAAAGATTACACTTAACATAAAATATATAAATCAAATAATCGACCCAAGATTTATCCATGAAGCATATACAATATTCATCAATAATTAGGCTCAATAAACATTCAACTAGAACATATAAACCGAATTTATACATGACAAGCAAACCATTTTCAAGGCATGTGGTACCTAACCCAAACATTATTCATACGAGCACATAACTATAAAACCAAAATGAGCATAAACCGAATTTAACATAACCAAAATTTAGAAATATAAGTTTAGCCATTTTGGCATGGCTTATACACATAACCAAAATTCGGCATTTCAAAATATGATCCAGCCTATACATGCCATAGTTCCAAAATGCAACTTATAAAATACCGCAGGCGGATGATAGTGTGAATGACTTGGCTGACGATTCCCGAGCTTGTAACGTGAATTTAAAATCTATAAAATAGATTGAACATGAAAGCACAAGTAAGCTATAATAGCTTAGTAAGCTTATAAATGTAACACCCCAAAAATTTATATAGTAAGATATTACTCTTAATATAGTAAATAAGGAAATAAGTGACTAGAAAGGAAAATTGAGTTATGTCACTGGGAAGTATATTATGACATATTGATTCAAGAAAGGACTAAATTGTAGAAGTGAGAAAGTTTTGTGGCCCAAGAGTAAATACTCAAATTTGAGAGATTAAAGTGTAAATATGAAAAAGTTGAAGGGCTAATAGTGAAAAATATTTTAAGGGTGGAAGGATCTAGAACCAAGGAAAAATTGATGAATTAGGACCAAATTGAATAGGTGAAGAATTATGAGGGACTAAATTGTAATTTTACCAAATTAAGTGATGACTCAATAATAGAATTTTAAAAGATCACAAAGGGCAAAATGGTCAATTGGAAGAGAGAGAAATCTAGAAAGTAATGATCATGTTGGAGATATTTTAGATTAATTAATTAATTAAATATTAGTTATTAATATTTTAATTTGATTTTTTATATGATATTTTATTATTTTATTAGTATATATAAAGAAAGAAATATGAGGAAATTCTTACCCACTTTCCATGCATTCACGTTAGGAAGAAGAGAATAAAGAAACTTTTCATTCTTTACAATTTAGTCCTTCTACCAAAAATTCACCATTTTCACCTAGAAATCAAAAGAATTTCCATAGCTACCAAGGGAGAAAAATGTTAAGGAGACTATGGGGAGTTAGAATATCAATTGGATTCAAGGAATAGAAGCTGGAGGAGAGAGAAAATCAAATTAAAGATTGGAATCAAATTATTGAGAAAACATGGAAATAATGTTATAGTAGAGTCTTCTTATATAAGATTCTATGATCTTGATGAGTTAGTGAAGGGAAATAGCAGAAAGTGATGAGAAATATTGTAGAGAAAGGGAATAAGGGTGTTATAAACATGGTAAATAATATCTTGCATTAAAATAGTTTTGGACAGCAGCAGTAGGCTAACTTTAAAAAATCACCAAAATTTTAGAAGTTGAATTAGAGGTTGAATAAAACATGAAGTTAAAGCTTATTTAGTCTAGTTTCTTATAGAATAAACAGTGTAAGAAATGGAATTGTTAATCATGAAATATGATAAATTTTGTGAGACAATATCAAAATGATTTTGGGTTCCCTATTCTGACTTTGAAAATCATAAACAATTGGAGAAAATAATTAGGGGCTTAAATTTATATTTTTAGAATACTAAATGAGTCTATTTTCAAGATAAACAAACAAGAACATCATTTGAATTCTTTACGAGGAGATAATTAATTTTTAGTAAAGAAGGGTCAGAACTGTCAGACAGCAGAATAAAAGTGACTTTAAAGAATAAATTGTACTTATTGGCTAAGCCAAAAATTCTAAATTTTATGGTAAGAATATATGTAATTATAGTTTTAGGGAAAATTATCTGATCTTAATTTTTAGGTCTGTAGCTCAAGATATAAATAATTTAGTGACTATGACGCAAATGGATAGTTTTTAATATACATATAAGTGAATAGTGAAGTATTGATAATGTTACTTGTAGCATGTTGTATAAATTAAGGATGAGGAATGGAGAGGAGGAGGGGGAGAATATGTATATCATAATTGAGCATGAAAATATGTTAAATTGTATGTTAAATTGGATTGAATGTGAAATATTAGTACATCCGTATAATATGAAACAATATGAATACGAAATGAATTATTATCATATATGCTTGAAGTATATATATAATGATTTGTACATGTTATATGGACACATGATGTGGAAAGTATGTGCATATAGAATTTGATTTATGTTAAGTTTGATATGAATTATTATTGGAATAAATATACGTGAAATATATGGAATTATGGTACATGAAATTTTAATATAATGAAATAATGGTTTTAAATGGTAAGAGAATGATATATTTCATGACATGCACATATATTATTATCTTTGATTTATTGATACAAGGAAATTATGTAGGTGGAGACAATTATTAAACTCAAGTGTGACGTGTTGAGAAATAAGTATATCAATGTTGAGTTTATATAAATATGCGTAAGTATACTAACAATGTTGATTGATGCTAAGACAAGTGCCAAACTATTGATTGAATGATAATATATTTATCTATAGGATGCATTGAATCCGTAAGTATTTAACAGAAATTTTGCTAAATGATATGTAAATCCGAGTAATGCTCTGAAACCTTATTCTGGCGACGGATACGGGTTAGGGGTGTTACACATAAGCAAATAAACAATCCAATGATATAATTAACTCATTTAAAACTAATCTGATTTACATTAACATAACCATTCTTAACCTCAAACTTATGAATTTCATAAATAAAACATTATCATAGGCATTTTCCCACCTTGGCTAAATATCCACATAGTCACTTTAACAAGTTATTAACCAACTTCCAAGACCATATAGTCATAACAACACTTAGTCCATATGCACTCAAGTACATAAACTCATGTATCAATATAATGCTTCATTTGCTTATATTATGTAACCGTATTTATCTAATCATGTATGGACATATTTAAGAGTTATTTGTAATATACAGTTACTCATCCACAAGCCGAATACACATACCACATACACATATATCCTTCATTTGCATCATTTAAAGTTTGCAACAAACAACCAAGGTACTTACTTACCTTTCCTTAAATTAGTAACGAGTTAATCCATACTTGGCATATAGCTCATTTTACACATTCAAACATAACTTATCCTTGCCTGATGAACCATTTGGAATTGGATAGGGCACTTGGATAATCACATAAATCGTACAATGCCAACGTCCCGGACGTGATCTTACATGTAATCACATATCAATGCCACTGTCCCAGATAGGGTATTACTCGTAAACACATATCGGAATCACATATCAATGCCATGGTCTTACTCGCACACATATATCGGAATCCTATGTCATGACATATGTATCCTAACTATTCCTAAGGTTCATATGGGGCTTTCGGACGTCGTAACTCGGTCGAAACGAATTTGGAAGCGTAGTAGCCAAGTTTATTCAATGTTCGGCCATAGCATATACAAATTCTAACATTTCATAACAGCGTATAAGTTTAACATTTAATTACCATTAAACACGTCTATTCGCTTATAAACTTACGTCGGGCGTTATAAACGAAACAGGGCTGCTAGTCGACAACTTTCGTTTTTCCCCGATCCAAATCTGATTTCTTTGGTTCTTGATCTAAACATATTCGAATTAAGCTCATTCAAATGTATTTTCATTCAATTTAGTCCAAAAACACATAAATGGGAAAATTACCATTTTACCCTGACATTTATAATTTTACAATTTAGTCCCTATTGCACAAAACACAAAATATGCAAAATTTCTCTATACCCATGTTGGACCGAATTTTACCCATTCTTATATAAACCAAATATATTTCATTTATTTGACATTTTAGTCCCTCAAATTATTATTTTTGCAATTTAGTCCATATTACTCAAAATCATCGAAAACTCCAATACAAAACATGTTAATCTAAAACATATCTTTCATATTTCATCATCAAACAACAAAAATCACAAGCTCTCAACAATGGCACAACTCAAAATATTCAACAAAATAAAAATTAAAGCATGGGTCTTGAAGATTACTAAGCAACGATCTCAAAAACGTAGAAATTATCAAAAACCGAGATAAAACTTACCTTGATTGAGCTTAAGCAAGTGCCCTAACTTCTTTTTCTTTTCTTTCTTGTTTATGATATTCGGCAATAAGAAGAAATAATGAACATGGCTTTATTTTTTTATTTTTTATAAAATATATTAACATATTATTTATTTTACTTTAGTAACCTTTAACATTAAATAATAAGCACTTAAATGCTTCCACCACATATACTTTTGGTCTAATTGCATCTTAAATGCTTCCACTTACAAAGACATCAACAAATAAGCACTTTCACATTTAACCACCAATTTTCATTTTATGCGATTAAGTCCTTTTATTTAATCAAACACTCAAACGACAAATCAAATCAGGAAATTTTAAAAATATAAATTCACTCAAAATAAACATAGAAAATAATTTTTAAATATTTTTCTGACTCGGATTCATGGTCTTGAAATCACCGTTCTGATTAGGGTCTAAATCGGGCTGTTACAGAATAAGTACCCTCTACCAAGAATTGATGATCTATTCGACCTGTTCCATGGTGCTTCAGTTTTCTCTAAGATAGATCTTTGACCTGGGTAACACCAACTGAGAGTCAAAGAGGCTGATGTTTTTAAGACAGCATTTAGGACTCGTTACGGTCATTATGAGTTCCTAGTGATGCCGTTTGGACTAACGAATGCACCGGAAGCTTTTATGGATCTGATGAACCGAGTATTCCAACCCTATCTGGATCGGTTCGTAGTGATATTTATAGATGACATCCTGGTATATTCGAAACTAAAGATGATCATGATGCACATCTCTAATTGTCCTGCAGTATCTGAAGGAGAAACAACTGCGCCAAATTCAGTACGTGTGAATTCTGGTTACAAGAGGTAATTTTTCTAAGACATGTGGTATCTGCTAAAGGGATTAGACTGGATCCTCAGAAAATTAAAGTTGTTTTGGCTTTGAAGCCGCCTAAGGCAGTATCTGAGATTCGAAGTTTTCTGTGACTGACAGGGTATTATAGACTGTTTGTTGAGGGGTTTTCATTGATTGCTGCACCTCTGACTAAGTTGTTGCGTAAGAGTGTTTCATTTAAGTGGACTGGTGAGTAGCAAGAAAGTTTTGAGAAACTTAAGAAGGTTCTGACTGAGGCCCCCATTTTGATACAGCCAGAGTCTGAGAAAGAATTTACAGTCTACAGCGATGCATCATATGTCAGTTTGGGATGTGTGTTGATGCAATAGGTGTGACAGCCCAAAATTGACCCTAGTCGGGAAGTGGTTTCGGGACCGCTAAACCGAGTCACCGAAAGGTTTGAATGTGATGTTTATTGTCTAGAATATGTAATCATGAATGTGTGAAAATTTCAAGCTTCGATTTAGTCGATTGCATGTGAATTTAGTCAATAGGACTTATATGAGAAAATTTTAAAATGTGATAGGTCAATGCATGAGGACCTATTAGTGCATGTGGAAGAAAAAAGGGACTTGCATGTCAAAGTGCCCAATTCTTGATAAGTGACCGGCCAAGCATGACTCCATTCCTCCAAGTTTATGTTGTTTATTATTTAATATTGGTAAGTAGATTAAAATAAATTAAAGAAAGGAATTAAAAAGGAAGAGATGAATAAAATAAGGAGGGAAGAGGGAGTGTTCATCTTTTTTTTTCTTTGGCTATTGCCGTGAGTGAGGAGAAGGAAGGGAGATTTGGTTATTGGATTTTGGCTTGGAAGATGGCTAGAATGAGGTATGTATTGAATGATTCTTGAAAATCTATGCATGTTTGAGATGGTTAGTTTAAATTCTACTCATCCTATAGATTAGACTTAGGATTTTGAGGTTGAAATTCGGCCAAGAAGCTTGAAACTCTTAGTAGATGTGTAATGTCATTAAAATGGATAGTAATGTAGGATATGGTGAGTGGTTAATTGCTTTTAACTTGAAGGTTGAGGTTAAAATGGGTTAAGTGATTGCCGAATCTAATTTAGGGGTGGAGGATTGTGTTCATGTTATATTGGATAGGTAGAGGTTGTAATGAGGTTGAAATTGTTGAATTGTTAGCTTGGTAACTAACGAAGTAATCGGCCATATGGGGTAAAAATGGGATGTTCATTTTAGTTGTTGTTTCATTTTTGTGAGAAATGGGTCAAGTGTTCATGAGATGAAATTGTGTGATTAGATAAATTAAAGGTAATAGTATAGTTGATGAATATATATAGATATACATATTCGGCCATCACTTAGGAGCTTATGTGATGTTGAGTTTAAGCTTTGCATATTCGGCTATATATATATATACATATATATGTAAGCCCATTCGTGATATTACCTTAGGACTATGTATATATAACCGACAAAAAAATGGGGAAAACTAGCAAAGGTGAAGGCCGAATGAGCTATAGGAGGTGTGGATGACTTTTATGCATGTGGGTGTGTGTGTATGCCATTTAGTTGGTGACATTCGGCATTTCTTAATTAACATTAGAGATGAGTGAATGAAATCGGGATGTGTGTTTGTGAAAATGCCGAATGTGAATTTGGATAATATTGAGTAATGTATGTGCTTTAAAATGATGGAATGGAGTGGATGCTTTAAATGTGTTATGAACAATTATAAGTTAAATTAAGGTTTGCTAAATTACCATTGTCATTGCCGAATATACAAACATACACATGCATGTGTAATTGAAGTATGAATGTTTAGCAAGATGGTTAAACTAGTTAATTTATCGATTTAGCTCAAGAAGCTAAAGGAGGAGAATCAAGCAAAGGCAAAGAAAAGATCACTGAGTAGCCGAGTTGGAACCGTCTTACCCAACACAAGGTAAGTCATTAAGCATGTAGTTGGTATTATTTCAAATGGTCATAATGTTTATGTATTGATGCTGAATGGAATGAATAAATATACATATATATATATATGCATGTACGTATGTGATGATGAAATTGTTGAATGAAAGGAAAAGAGGTAAGATGTACTGAGTTGTTAATCTCGGCACTAAACGTGCGGGTATAACCATTTATGACCATGAGATTGGCGCTAAGTGCGCGGGATTAAATTGTACAGCACTAAGTGTGCGATTTGACTATGTTGCACTAAGTGTGCGAAATGAATATGATGCACTAAGTGTGCGAATTGACCATGCGGCACTAAGTGTGCGAGTTTGACTATGTAGCACTAAGTGTGCGATTTGATTACGTAGCACTAAGTGTGCGAGTTGATTATATAGCACTGAGTGTGCGGACTCAATATACATTCGTGAATCATTATGGACACTATGTGTGTGACACTATTGAGTCGATCGCGGACAGCGGATCGGGTAAGTGTCTTGAGTACATGGCTAATAGGTGCTATGCTTATACTTGGTGTTGAGCTCGGTAAGTTTGAACCTATGTGACAAATATACTTGAAGTCACGTACATAAAATTTATCGTAGGATGGGTGAAAGGCCGTTTAGTCGTTTGATTGTAACGAAAATAAATTGATTTATAAAAATGCTTCAATGTCCTATTGATGAGTATAAGGAATGTGAATGCATGAATTGATATGAAACTGAATCGATAGGTTGGAGGAACTATGGTATGGTTCGGTATGGATGGAGTAAATTGTCTCGTTCCATTTTGTTTCCTCTTGTGATAATGTTATTGATGGATGGTAGTGCATTGCTTATGACTTACTGAGTTATAAACTCACTCGGTGTTTCCTTGTCACCCATTATAGGTTGCTTGGACTCATCTATTTTTGCGGGGTCAGGCCGTCATCGAAGTCATCACACCGGATAGCAAGTTTTGGTACTTTCTTCTTAGTTGGCTTAGAAGAACATTTTGGCATGTATAAGCTATTACGTTGTGTTTGAACTTTGGCATGTAAACTTTAAGCCATGCGAAATGGCACGAATGTTCGATTGAGTTGGATCAAGGGTAGGCATGAAATGGACCTAGTTACTTTCGTAACAGATGCTGGCAGCAGCAGTGTCATGAGATTGAAAAATCACTAAAAATAGTAGGAGTGGAATTAATTGATGAATAAATTATGTAATCGAAGCTCGATGAGTCTGTTTTCATGAGGAAGTAACGAAAAGATCATATGAGCAGTATATTAAGAGATAATCAGATTTTTGTGGGACAGGGCCAGAACGGTTTCTGGATTCCCTGCTCCGACTTTGGAAATTCATTATTAATTAACCATAGATAATTAGGGGTCGTACCATATATGTACAGATTCCTCTCTGAGTCTAGTTTTCATAGAAACAAACGGCATCAGTATTGAAGCCCCGTGCAGGGAGATATCCCACTCGTAATGGGCAAAGGTCAGTGTAGTCGACCCCTGCAACATGGGAGACTTTGACTAATAAACTGTACTAATTGGCCCGACCAAAAATTCTAGAAAAAAATACATAGATGGGCACATGAGTCTAGTTTCTGGGAAAAATTACGAAACTGATTTTCGAGTTACGAAACTCAAGATATGATTTTTAAAACGACTAGTACACAGATTGGGCAGTGTCTGGAAAATAAATTTTATAAGGGGTTAAAGTCAGTTAACACCTCGTGTTCGACTCCGGTGTCGGTTTCGGGTTCGGGGTGTTACACTTGATTGGTATCAGAGCCATGGTTTAGTCGGTTCTAGGACTACCATAGCACGTATGAGTCTAGCTATACATGCCGAATGTTAATGTTTAACTGTGTGATGACTTCTGACGGTTAAAATTTATGTTTTGATTAGTAAATGGATCCCGGTGTAGAGAGAACCTTGGCGGATGACATTGAAAGTGTAGCGGCTGCTCCTGCACAAGGGACGCCACCTGTTGAACCTCAGTCATCTGCGAATAATCAAGGTGAGGGGGCTAAACAAGCCTTCTTTACCATGATGAATGAGTGGGTCGCGCAATATGCCCGAACCAACCCGGCTGTCCAACAATTCCCAAATTTGAATAATCCACCCCAAGAGCCTGTAATGCCATCAGTCGCTGATCCTGTGAGGCTGAGTAAGCCACCTGTAGACTTGATTAGGAAGCGTGGGGCCGAGGAGTTCAAGGCCATAGTAACTGATGATGCCGAAAGGGCCGAGTTCTGGCTTGATAACACCATTCGGGTGTTCGATGAATTATCATGCACACCCGACGAATGTCTAAAATGTGCTGTATCTTTGTTGCGAGACTCAGCCTACTATTGGAGGAGGACCTTGATTTCCATAGTCCCGAACGAGCGAGTAACTTGGGACTTCTTTCAAACGGAATTCCGAAAGAAATTTATTAGCCAACGGTTCATTGATCAGAAGCGTAAGGAGTTCTTGGAACTCAAGCAAGGCCGTATGACTGTATCTGAATACGAACATGAATTTGTAAGACTCAGTAGGTATGCCCGGGAGTGTGTAGCTGATGAGGTTGCTATGTGCAAAAGATTCGAGGAAGGATTGAATGAAGATTTAAAGCTACTAATGGGTATTTTGGAAATAAAAGAATTCGTAACACTAGTCGAACGAGCCTGCAAGGCGAAAGAACTTGGAAAGGAGAAGAGGAAGGCTGAATTTGAAGCTAGAGATTATCGTAAAAGATCGACGGGTAAAGCTCCGTTCTCAGCTGTAAAGAAGTTCAGGGAGGACATTAATAAGTCGAGGGCGACTGCGGGAATTTCCATCAGGGCAAGACCATCGATGGGCTCCCGAGCTACTTCGGTAGCTAGTGTGGGCAATAATCGTCACGAGAAACCTGAATGTCCCCAATGTGGAAGACGACACCTAGGTGAATGTTGGGGCAAGTCTACTAGCAGGGCCTGTTACGGATGCGGTTCGAAGGACCACTTCATTAGAGATTGCACGAAGCTGGATGAGAAGAATAAGATTCAAGGTGCAAGACCTAGTGGAGTGACATCTAGAGGTAGACCACCGAGAATTTTAGGAGGCAGGGGTGGTAGTCAGAGGGGGGCCTCTGATACGGCCGATCGCGCCGAGAACCGTACTCCTGCTAGAGCATATGCCATTCGCGCACGAGAGAGGGCATCCTCCCCCGACGTCATCACTGGTACCTTCACTCTCTTTGATACTAATGTGATTGCATTGATTGACCCTGGCTCTACTCATTCATATGTATGCGAAACCTTAGCATCCAGTAAGACTCTACCTGTTGAGTCTACTGAGCTAGTAATTCGAGTGTCAAACCCTTTGGGTCAATGCGTACTTGTTGATAAAGTGTGTAAGAGATGCCCTCTAATAATCCGAGAATCCTGTTTTCCGGCCGATTTGATGCTTTTGCCGTTCGACGAGTTTGATGTTATTCTCGGTTTGGATTGGTTAACCGCGCAGGATGCGGTTGTGAATTGCAAAAGCAAGACTATCGATTTGAGGTGCGCAAATAACGAAATAATCCGAGTTGAGTCTGCGGACTTAAGGGGGTTGCCAGCTGTAATATCAGCAATGTTGGCCCAGAAATATGTAAGGAAAGGGTGCGAAGCATACCTCGCGTATGTACTTGATGACAAGGAGTTAGAAAAGAAACCCGAATCGGTGCCGGTGGTTTGTGAATACCCGGATGTTTTTCCTGAAGAGTTACCGGGTTTGCCACCTGTTCGGGAGGTAGAGTTTGGTATTGAGCTTGTACCTGGAACTACGCCAATTTCGATCGCTCCGTATCGTATGGCACTAACCGAGTTAAAAGAGTTGAAAGCTCAGTTGCAAGAATTGACGGATAGAGGTTTCGATCGACCGAGTTTCTCACCTTGGGGTGCACCAGTATTGTTCGTGAAAAAGAAGGACGGAACCATGAGGTTGTGCATTGACTATCGTCAACTGAATAAAGTGACGATAAAGAATAAGTATCCGTTACCGCGTATTGATGATCTGTTCGATCAATTAAAGGGAGCATCGGTGTTTTCAAAGATAGATTTGAGATCGGGTTATTATCAGTTGCGGATTCGAGATTCAGACGTACCCAAAACTGCTTTCAGAACGAGGTACGGTCACTACGAGTTCTTAGTGATGCCGTTTGGGCTCACTAATGCCCCTGCGGTGTTTATGGATTTGATGAATCGGATCTTCAGGCCGTATTTGGATCGGTTCGTAGTTGTGTTTATTGATGACATCTTGGTCTATTCAAGAGATGAGACCGAACATGCTGAGCATCTGAGGCTAGTGTTGCAAATTTTGCGGGATAAGCAGTTATATGCTAAGTTCAGTAAGTGTGAGTTCTGGTTAAGAGAGGTTAGCTTCTTGGGTCATGTGGTATCCGCATCGGGTATTCGAGTTGACCCGAGCAAAATTTCAGCCATACTTAACTAGAAGCCTCCGAGAAATGTTACCGAAGTCCGGAGCTTTCTAGGGCTCGCCGGTTATTACCGACGATTTGTCAAAGGTTTCTCGATGATAGCCACACCAATGACGAAGCTACTTCAGAAGGATGTTAAGTTTGAATGGACGGAGAAATGTCAGAAAAGCTTCGATCAACTGAAAACACATTTGACTGAAGCTCCAATTTTGGTGCAACCCGAATCGGGTAAAGAGTTTGTCATTTATAGTGACGCATCCCTACTTGGGTTGGGTTGCGTATTGATGCAAGAAGGTCGAGTTGTGGCCTATGCGTCGAGACAATTGAAGCCACACGAGAGAAATTATCCGACCCATGATCTCGAACTAGCCGCCATTGTGTTTGCATTGAAAATATGGCGACATTATTTGTTTGGTGAGAAGTGCCATGTGTTTTCGGATCACAAAAGTCTCAAATATTTGATGACTCAACGAGACTTGAATCTGCGACAAAGACGTTGGCTTGAGTTGTTGAAAGATTACGAGCTTGTCATTGATTACCACCCGGGAAAGGCTAATGTGATTGCGGACGCCTTAAGCCGAAAATCACTGTTTGCTTTGCGAGCGATGAATGTACACTTGTCTGTTCTACCTGACAATGTGTTAGTAGCTGAATTAAAAGCCAAACCATTATTGACTCATCAAATTCGTGAAGCTCAGAAAGTCGATGATGAATTGGTTGCAAAACGAGCTGAGTGTGTTCCGAACAAGGAATCGGAGTTTCAGATTGATGATGATGGTTGTTTGAGGTTTAGAAGTCGTTTGTGTGTTCCAAGGAATTTGGAACTCATTCCGATGATTCTGAACGAAGCCCATTGTAGCCGAATGTCAATTCACCCGGGGAGCACGAAAATGTACAACGACTTGAAACGTCGGTTTTGGTGGCGTGGTATGAAACGAGACATCTCTGACTTTGTTTCAAGATGTTTAATATGTCAACAAGTGAAAGTGGAACATCAAGTGCCTTCAGGGTTACTTCAGCCGATCATGATACCCGAGTGGAAATGGGACCGAGTCACAATGGACTTTGTGTCTGGACTGCCATTGTCCGCAAGTAAGAAGGATGCGATTTGGGTTGTTGTTGATAGGCTGACTAAGTCGGCTCACTTTATCCCCGTGCATACGGATCTTTCATTGGATAAACTAGCCGAATTGTATGTCCTTCAGATTGTGAGATTACATGGAGTACCTATTTCTATCGTGTCGGATAGAGATCCGAGATTCACCTCATGATTTTGGAAGAAATTGCAAGAAGCTTTGGGTACCAAGCTGCATTTTAGCACCGCTTTTCACCCCCAAACCGATGGTCAATCCGAGCGGATAATTCAGATACTCGAGGATATGCTGAGATGCTGCATCCTTGAGTTTAGTGGTTCATGGGAACGGTATGTACCTTTGATTGAATTCGCTTACAACAATAGTTTTCAATCAAGTATTAAGATGGCACCTTATGAGGCTTTGTACGGTCGTAAATGCCGTACGCCATTGTTTTGGACCGAGCTTGGTGAAAGTAAAATTTTCGGAGTTGATTTGATTAAAGATGCCGAACAAAAAGTAAAGGTAATCCGCGAAAGTCTAAAGGCAGCCACGGATCGTCAGAAATCGTATGCGGATTTGAAACGAAAAGACATTGAATATCAGGTGGGAGATAAAGTGTTTCTTAAAGTTTCGCCTTGGAAAAAGGTACTCAGATTTGGCCGAAAGGGCAAGTTGAGTCCGAGATTCATTGGGCCATACGAATTATCCGAACGAGTCGGTCCAGTTGCGTATCGATTGATTTTACCCCATGAACTTGAAAAGATTCACGATGTCTTTCATGTTTCAATGCTTCGACGTTATAGATCTGATCCGTCACATGTGATTAATCCCTCAGAAGTTGAAATTCAATCTGACTTGAGCTATGAAGAAGAACCGATTCGTATCCTAGCTCGTGAAGTGAAAGAGTTGTGAAATAAAAGGGTTCCGTTGGTTAAGGTGTTATGGCTCAAACACGGGATCGAGGAAGCAACCTGGGAACCCGAGAGCTCGATGAAAGAACGATATACAAACCTATTTACCGGTAAGATTTTCGAGGACGAAAATTTCTTAAGTGAGGGAGAGTTGTGACAGCCCAAAATTGACCCTAGTCGGGAAGTGGTTTCGGGACCGCTAAACCGAGTCACCGAAAGGTTTGAATGTGATGTTTATTGTCTAGAATATGTAATCATGAATGTGTGAAAATTTCAAGCTTCGATTTAGTCGATTGCATGTGAATTTAGTCAATAGGACTTATATGAGAAAATTTTAAAATGTGATAGGTCAATGCATGAGGACCTATTAGTGCATGTGGAAGAAAAAGGGGACTTGCATGTCAAAGTGCCCAATTCTTGATAAGTGGCCGGCCAAGCATGACTCCATTCCTCCAAGTTTATGTTGTTTATTATTTAATATTGGTAAGTAGATTAAAATAAATTAAAGAAAGGAATTAAAAAGGAAGAGATGAATAAAATAAGGAGGGAAGAGGGAGTGTTCATCTTTTTTTTTCTTTGGCTATTGCCGTGAGTGAGGAGAAGGAAGGGAGATTTTGTTATTGGATTTTGGCTTGGAAGATGGCTAGAATGAGGTATGTATTGAATGATTCTTGAAAATCTATGCATGTTTGAGATGGTTAGTTTAAATTCTACTCATCCTATAGATTAGACTTAGGATTTTGAGGTTGAAATTTGGCCAAGAAGCTTGAAACTCTTAGTAGATGTGTAATGTCATTAAAATGGATAGTAATGTAGGATATGGTGAGTGGTTAATTGCTTTTAACTTGAAGGTTGAGGTTAAAATGGGTTAAGTGATTGCCGAATCTAATTTAGGGGTGGAGGATTGTGTTCATGTTATATTGGATAGGTAGAGGTTGTAATGAGGTTGAAATTGTTGAATTGTTAGCTTGGTAACTAACGAAGTAATCGGCCATATGGGGTAAAAATGGGATGTTCATTTTAGTTGTTGTTTCATTTTTGTGAGAAATGGGTCAAGTGTTCATGAGATGAAATTGTGTGATTAGATAAATTAAAGGTAATAGTATAGTTGATGAATATATATAGATATACATATTCGGCCATCACTTAGGAGCTTATGTGATGTTGAGTTTAAGCTTTGCATATTCGGCTATATATATATATACATATATATGTAAGCCCATTCGTGATATTACCTTAGGACTATGTATATATAACCGACAAAAAAATGGGGAAAACTAGCAAAGGTGAAGGCCGAATGAGCTATAGGAGGTGTGGATGACTTTTATGCATGTGGGTGTGTGTGTATGCCATTTAGTTGGTGACATTCGGCATTTCTTAATTAACATTAGAGATGAGTGAATGAAATCGGGATGTGTGTTTGTGAAAATGCCGAATGTGAATTTGGATAATATTGAGTAATGTATGTGCTTTAAAATGATGGAATGGAGTGGATGCTTTAAATGTGTTATGAACAATTATAAGTTAAATTAAGGTTTGCTAAATTACCATTGTCATTGCCGAATATACAAACATACACATGCATGTGTAATTGAAGTATGAATGTTTAGCAAGATGGTTAAACTAGTTAATTTATCGATTTAGCTCAAGAAGCTAAAGGAGGAGAATCAAGCAAAGGCAAAGAAAAGATCACTGAGTAGCCGAGTTGGAACCGTCTTACCCAACACAAGGTAAGTCATTAAGCATGTAGTTGGTATTATTTCAAATGGTCATAATGTTTATGTATTGATGCTGAATGGAATGAATAAATATACATATATATATATGCATGTACGTATGTGATGATGAAATTGTTGAATGAAAAGAAAAGAGGTAAGATGTACTGAGTTGTTGATCTCGGCACTAAACGTGCGGGTATAACCATTTATGACCATGAGATTGGCGCTAAGTGCGCGGGATTAAATTGTACAGCACTAAGTGTGCGATTTGACTATGTTGCACTAAGTGTGCGAAATGAATATGATGCACTAAGTGTGCGAATTGACCATGCGGCACTAAGTGTGCGAGTTTGACTATGTAGCACTAAGTGTGCGATTTGATTACGTAGCACTAAGTGTGCGAGTTGATTATATAGCACTGAGTGTGCGGACTCAATATACATTCGTGAATCATTATGAACACTATGTGTGCGACACTATTGAGTCGATCGCGGACAGCGGATCGGGTAAGTGTCTTGAGTACATGGCTAATAGGTGCTATGCTTATACTTGGTGTTGAGCTCGGTAAGTTTGAACCTATGTGACAAATATACTTGAAGTCACGTACATAAAATTTATCGTAGGATGGGTGAAAGGCCGTTTAGTCGTTTGATTGTAACGAAAATAAATTGATTTATAAAAATGCTTCAATGTCCTATTGATGAGTATAAGGAATGTGAATGCATGAATTGATATGAAACTGAATCGATAGGTTGGAGGAACTATGGTATGGTTCGGTATGGATGGAGTAAATTGTCTCGTTCCATTTTGTTTCCTCTTGTGATAATGTTATTGATGGATGGTAGTGCATTGCTTATGACTTACTGAGTTATAAACTCACTCGGTGTTTCCTTGTCACCCATTATAGGTTGCTTGGACTCATCTATTTTTGCGGGGTCAGGCCGTCATCGAAGTCATCACACCGGATAGCAAGTTTTGGTACTTTCTTCTTAGTTGGCTTAGAAGAACATTTTGGCATGTATAAGCTATTACGTTGTGTTTAAACTTTGGCATGTAAACTTTAAGCCATGCGAAAATGGCACGAATGTTCGATTGAGTTGGATCAAGGGTAGGCATGAAATGGACCTAGTTACTTTCGTAACAGATGCTGGCAGCAGCAGTGTCATGAGATTGAAAAATCACTAAAAATAGTAGGAGTGGAATTAATTGATGAATAAATTATGTAATCGAAGCTCGATGAGTCTGTTTTCATGAGGAAGTAACGAAAAGATCATATGAGCAGTATATTAAGAGATAATCAGATTTTTGTGGGACAGGGCCAGAACGGTTTCTGGATTCCCTGCTCCGACTTTGGAAATTCATTATTAATTAACCAGAGATAATTAGGGGTCGTACCATATATGTACAGATTCCTCTCTGAGTCTAGTTTTCATAGAAACAAACGGCATCAGTATTGAAGCCCCGTGCAGGGAGATATCTCACTCGTAATGGGCAAAGGTCAGTGTAGTCGACCCCTGCAACATGGGAGACTTTGACTAATAAACTGTACTAATTGGCCCGACCAAAAATTCTAGAAAAAATACATAGATGGGCACATGAGTCTAGTTTCTGGGAAAAATTACGAAACTGATTTTCGAGTTACGAAACTCAAGATATGATTTTTAAAACGACTAGTACACAGATTGGGCAGTGTCTGGAAAATAAATTTTATAAGGGGTTAAAGTCAGTTAACACCTCGTGTTCGACTCCGGTGTCGGTTTCGGGTTCGGGGTGTTACAATAGGGTAAGGTGGTGGCATATGCATCTCACTAGGTTAAAAGGTATGAGATGAATTATCTTACAAATGTCTTGGAGTTGGCCGCAGTGGTATTCGCACTGAAAATTTAAAAGCATTACCTATACAGTGAGAAGTGTATTATTTTCACGGATCACAAGAGTCTCAAATACCTCTTCACTCAGAAGGAGCTAAATCTTGGCAGTGTAGATGGACTGAGCTACTTAAGGATTATGACTGTTCGATTGAATACCATCCTGGTAAGGCCAATGTGGTGGCCAATGCACTGAGCCGTAGGGCTATGACTGATCTGAAGGCGATGTTTGCTCATCTCAATTTATTTTATAATGGTAGCTTGTTGGATGAACTCCAAGTGAAACCGATGTGGATTGAACAAATTAGGGGGAAACAGTTGGAAGATGAAATGCTGGGTCCTCGATTCCGACAGGTTGAATGTGATGAAACAACAGATTTTGGACTGAATAGCGAAGGGGTACTCTGTTTTCGTGGGAGAGACTGTGTACCAAAAGATGATGATTTGAGGCAGTCAATACTGCGAGAGGCACATAGTAGGCCTTATGCTATGCATCTTGGTGGAAATAAGATGTACCAAGACCTTCGTGAGTTAT
Organism: Gossypium hirsutum; assembly: GCF_007990345.1. Classification (NCBI taxonomy): domain Eukaryota; kingdom Viridiplantae; phylum Streptophyta; class Magnoliopsida; order Malvales; family Malvaceae; genus Gossypium; species Gossypium hirsutum. The sequence goes on along the minus strand of NC_053426.1, from coordinate 58,974,851 downwards.
ATTGGTGGCCAGGTATTAAGCGTGAAGTTACCGACTTTGTGAGTAAATGCCTGACTTGCCAGTAGGTTAAGGCTGAACATTAGTTACCTTTGGGGTTGCTTCAGCTAGTTAAAATTCCACTGTGGAAGTGGGAAAGAGTAACTATGGATTTTGTTAGTGGGCTGCCCTTAACCCCTACTAAGAAAGATTTAGTATGGGTCATCATGGATTGATTGACCAAGTCTACCCATTTTATACCTGTTCGTACTGATTACTCGTTGCAGAAGCTGGCTAAACTGTATGTGTCAGAGACAGTGTGACTGCATGGGGTACTGATTTCCATAATATCTGATAGAGATCTTCGCTTCACGTTTCTATTCTAGAAGAAGTTACACAAAGCTTTGGGTACAAGGTTAGACTTAAGTACTACGTTCCATTCTCAGATAGATGGTCAGTCAGAGAGGGTGATTCAGATACTGGAGGACATGTTAAGGAGTTGTGTAATAGATTTCTAAGGTAGTTAGGAGGACTACTTGCCGCTAGCAGAGTTCGCGTATAACAATAGTTACCAGTCTAGCATACAGATGGCACCTTACTAGGCATTCTATGGTTGTAGGTGTCGTACTCCTTCTTATTGGACTGAGTTAGGTAAGCAGCATGTTCTGGGTCCTGATTTGGTTTCTAATACCGAGGGCAAAGTTAGACTAATTCGAGATTGACTGAAGGTAGCATCAGACAGATAGAAGTCGTATGCAGATCTGAAACATAAGGAGATTGAGTATTTTGTGGGGGACTTAGTTTTTCTCAAGGTCTCGCCTTGGAAGAAGGTATTGAGGTTTGGAGAGAAGGGCAAGCTAAGCCCTAGGTTCATTGGGCCTTACCGCATACTGAAACGTGTGGCACCGGTTACCTATCAGCTTGAGTTACCTCCAAAGTTAGACTGAATCCATAATGTGTTCCACGTCTCTATGTTGAGGCACAATCGTTTTGATCCTGCACATATCATCTCAACTGAGGAAATTGAGGTTAGACCAGATCTGACTTTTGAGGAAGAACCAGTTCAGATTCTAGAACGTGATGTAAAACTGTTAAGGAAGAAGTCTATCCCACTGGTTAAGGTACTTTGGTGTAATCGCAACTCAAAAGAAGCCACGTGGGAACCCAAGGATATGATGCAGCAATAATACTCTCATCTATTTTGACTAGGAAAATTTTGAGGCCAAAGTTTTCTTTAGGGGGTAGAGTTGTACACCCCAAAATCTAAGTGTTTATCTTTTGTATGTTATGTTGCATAAATGCATGCTTGCTACAGTGGTTAAGTGTCCTGAGAAGTGTTAGAGAAGTCCAGAGTTCAAGTTTTGACTTGTACAAAAATATTATTTTTACTTGAATAAACCCTGTCTCTAGTCAATGGGCTTCTTAAATAATTATGATTAAAACATGACATAAAAAGGCCTGCCAGTCTAGTGGTAAGTGTCGTGTGATGTGTACCTTGGGGTCTGAGGCTCGAGGCTTGGCGATGCAAAGGAGCTTTTTATTTTGCTACAAGGGTTGTGGAAATGTCCTAGGTTGACCGAAATTGAGGATTTTGAATGGGTGGTTGAGTAGGTTATGGTGGAGAGATTCTATGAGAGAGTTAAAGGAGGAAAAGTGGAATTTGAAGTGGGATAGAGTTGTGCCGAAATTGAATTGTAGGTGTACAGGGATTTTCTGCTGTAGGATTTGTTCTCTAAAACTTTCGGCATTGTTTGCTCTTTTGATTCTTTTCTCTCTACTTCTGGTTTAAACAAATTGTGGTTCTGTTCTTTTTTTTTTTCTGAAGCTGAGTAGTGCTATTTCAGGTACTTTTCGGGTGTAGTTGCTTTCAATTTTACTCTCCTCTCCAACCTTCTTGTCTACGGACGTTCTTTTCCTTCACACCTTTTTTCCAAACGGTTCTTCTTCTCTTTAGCTGAATATCTATTGCTTTCTCTCTCTCAAACTTATAAGGTTTTAACTTTGGGTGATCGATTCTTCTTTTTTCTTCTTTCTTCTCTCACATTCAATTTAATCTTTGTTGGCCAAAATCTTCTCTTTCATTTACCCTCTTTGTGCCGACTATTTCTTCTGCTTCTTCTCTGTCTATCTTGGTGGTAAGTGATGTTATTTGGAATTTTTCACCCTTTTCTCTTTCTACTGTATCTATAGTTCCATCTAACACCTTCTTTTCCTACCAACAATTGCTAGGCGGGTGGCTGCGCTAGCTCTGGCTCTGTCTTAGCGGTAATCTTTTGGGGATAGTGGACCAATTGCCCTCCTTCCCTAGTTTTGGTTTTACACCTTCAGTAAGTGGTGGTGCGCTTGGTTCAACATATGTGGGTGTACTATGTTAGTTAATAAGTTCGTTTGGAATGCAAGTAATCTATAAAGAAGTTTGTAATCAGTCTCGTGTATCAATTTAGGGGCGTGATCTTCATTGTTTGACAAAGGCAAGTATTAGTGAAATTTTTGCGATAAGTATTAAAGGAGATGTTAACCCTATTGTCATTGATTAATGGAGTATTTTGATTGAATATAGGCTTTGGGTTCGTAGGCTACCCACACATCTTCGTCTAAGGTGTGTAATCACACTATAATAATCATAATATGACAAAAGCTGGAAGAAGTGACCGTTGACCCCACACTAGCGTGCGCTCACTCGTGGGGTAAACCTAACGTATAAACAGGGGTGTTTGATCGTAGAGGCCACCATGAGCGATTTCATGGGCTTAGGCCACTTTGGGCCACGTTGGGCCGAAATGGGCTTGTGGGGCTCATAGGCTTGTGGGCCCCACATGGGTAAATTGCACAGATGGGCGGAGGTTGTTGGGCTAGGCTATGTAGTTCACACAGCCAAGGCCATTTTTGGGCTTTGTGGGCGCATAGGCGTGTGGGCCCATATGGGCCAGCATTATGGGCTTTGAGCCCATTTTCCACTGTTTGACTGTTAAGGTCACATGGGTCGCCCAAGACGACTGTGGTCCTACTGTTGGGTCGGTAAGTATACCTAAACCCCAATCTGATGAAATAACTGTTCTGCCCCTATGAGGTAAAATGACGGATATGCCCTTTTGTTATGTATGACTATATTGAGCATGCCATTATATATATGTTGCATACATGTAGGATATAATAATGTAATGTATGGGGTTGCATTATTATGAATGGAGGAAGTGTACTCTTCTGGCAGCTCTGCTGCAATTTCTGTTTAGTGCCGCTACCGGTGCTATTTTTGGTGTGTAGGGATGGGTGGGTTGATTTTATCCCCACATGGTGTGTAGGGTTGAATGGAGTGGTGTGTAGAGGCTCGTTGGGTAGGATTTCTGTTTGCATATCTGTACTGTAACCGCCACTGAATTGGGCTAAGGCCCACACTAATTCTGATACTGTAATGGGCTAAGGCCCAATCTGAGATTAAATTGTTACTGAAACGGGCTTAGGCCCAGTCTGTAAATGCCTACTGTATGATTGACTGTTGTTAAGGGATTACACACTGAGTTTTCATAAACTCACCATTCTATTTTCTGTGCAAGTAATCCTTAGGCGGGTCGGCGCTGCGAGGGACTCCAAAGTGGCCATACAACTGCATGGACTTTGTATTAAAATTTACTTTATTTTTTAATTTGGGTATTTGGTTATGTAATAAGGCCTCTTTAATTTTTAACGTTTAATTTGGGTTTAATATGATTCACATCTAGTAGTGGTAGAAGACAAGTTTTCAAAATGATAAATGCTTTTCAAAACACCACAAGTATGCATCCTATTTCAAAAAGCTTCCGCGAACAAACAACGATTTAAATTAATTAAACATCTTGCTAAACAAACTTGGGTTTTCAAATTGAACCAGGCGGCCTAAATACTAGCTAAGATTTCAAAGAGGGTTAATACAGAATAGGGTTTTTTTAAACGAAATTTTATTTTACTAAAAACACATTCATGTGACACTGCCAGATTCAGTCATAACGTCCAGGCTAGGTTTGAGGTGTTACATACAGGTAATTATAGACAATTTGTAAAAGGCTTTTCGATAATCGTGACTCCGTTGGCAAAACTGCTTCCGAAGGATGTGAAATTTGATTGGTTTGAAAAGTGCCAGAAAAGCTTTGATTAGTTGAAAGCCCTATTGACTGAAGCTCCAGTGTTAGTACAACCAGAATCGGGTAAAGAATTTGTGATCTAAAGTGATGCTTCATTGAACGGTCTAGGTTGTGTTTTGAAGCAAGAAGGCAAAGTTGTAGCTTATGCCTCGAGATAGTTAAAACCGCACGAAAAGAACTATCTGACACGTGTTCTAGAATTGGCAGCTATTGTGTTTGTTTTGAAGATTTTGCGCCACTATTTGTTTGGTGAGAAATGTCATGTATATTCTGGTCATAAGAGTTCGAAATATTTGATGATTCAAAAAGACTTGAATCTACGACAGAGAAGATGGTTAGAATTGCCAAAAGACTACGAGTTTGTTATTGATTATCATTCGAGAAAATCAAATGTTGTTGTTGATGCTTTGAGACAGATATCATTGTTTGCTTTACGTGCGATGAACGCTCAGTTGTGTATATCTGATGATGGTTCAATTTTAGCTAAATTGAAAGCGAGACCTTTGTTCTTATAGTAGATTATTGATGCTCAGAAGGTTGATAATGAGTTTATAACAAAATGAGCTCAGTATGATTTGAATTATGATTTCGAAGTTTGAGTTGATAATGATGATTGTATGAGATTTTGAGATCGGATTTGTGTTTCAAGAATTCCAGAGTTGATTCATGTAACACCCCGAACCCGAGACCGACACCGGAGTCGGACACGAGATGTTAACAAACTTTGAAAAATTTTTCCAGACAGTGCCCAGTCTGAGTACTAGTCGCTTCAAAAATCATATCTTGAGTTCCACAACTCGAAAATCAGTTTTGTGATTTTCCCTGAAACTAGACTCATGTCCCCACCTATGTATTTTTTCTAGAATTTTGGTCAGGCCAATTAGTACAGTTTATTAGTCAAAGTCTCCCATGTTACAGGGGTCGACTACACTGACCTTTTCCCATTACGACTTGGATATCTCTCTGCAAAGAGCTTCAATACTGATGCCGTTTGTTTCTATGGAAACTAGACTCAGAGAGGAATCCATACATATATGGTATGACCCCTAATTATCTCTGGTCAATTTATAGTGAATTTCCAAAGTCGGAACAGGGAATCCAGAAACTGTTCTGGCCCTGTCCCACAAGGACCTGAATATCTCTTACTGTACTGTTCATATGATTGTTTCGTTACTTTCATATGAAAGTAGATTCATCAAGGTTCGATTACATAATTTATTCACTATTTAATTCCACTCCTACGAATTCTTGTGATTTTTCCAATCCACACCACTGCTGCTGTCAGCCTCTGTTTTCAAAGTAAACCTTACCTATTTTCGGGGTTTCATGGACCAACTAGGGCCTTATCATACATATGCCCACATATGATCATACTTAGCCATTCCAATGGCTGATCATTTGCTCAACACTTCCATTCCAACTATAGTTACATCATGAAACCATCTATACATTCATAAACACGAATGGTCTAATGCCATACTCCACTTCTACAAGCCATTTTCGCATGGCTGTACACTTATACATTTCATAAAGTACTCGAAAAACAACAATGGGTAGTCCTATACATGCCATATCAAAATTCAACCAAAATAGTACCCAAAAGAGCCTTTGATAGTGTGGGCGACTTCGACTTCAAGATCCCGAGTCCGATAGCTGGAGAACCATAAATCTATAAAACAGAGGAGTAGTGTAACGAGTAAGCAATTTATGCTTAGTAAGTTTTGAGCAAGGAATTCCAGCATAAACAAAGAATAACACACATTTAGCTAAACGGAATATTCATAATACGCAATTTACCGATATCAAACTTGCTTCACAACATTAACAACCCTTATGTACATACACAATAGACTAACTTAGCCGAAGGCCGGTAGCTCGTTTATCAACTGAGCGAACATTTATTTGCAAGGGCTCGATTAAATTCAACACATACGTAACATATCCCCATATTGGGATGTTTTTCGAGTATTCGCTGGAATTTTACAGCAAGCTCATTCATTACCAAATCACGTACCTTCGGGATTTAACCGGATATAGCTCCTCGTTCAAATGCCTTCGGGACATAGCCCGGTTTTAGTAACTCACACAATGCCTTCGGGACATAACCCGGATTTAATAACTCGCACGAATGCCTTCGGGACTTAACCCGGATTTAATAACTCGCACGAATGCCTTCGGGACTTAACCCGGATTTAGTATCTCGCACAAAGGCCTTCGGGGCTTAACCCGGAATTTGTATCTCGCACAAATGCCTTCGGATCTTAGTCCGGATATATTCACTTAGCACAAAGCCTTCGGGACTTAGCCCGGACAGCATTCAATTAATCATGCACATCTAACAATAATTCATGGCACATTCATATTTCATTTTCATTTGCGAAACTCAAACACAAGGCACATATCGTCCTTGCACATTCGGCTCAATAGCCACACATAGAGCATGATTTAATCACATCGTAATTTAAGCTCTCTTACTCAAGAACTTACCTCGGGTGTTGTCGAACGATTCCGCTAGCTATTCAACCACTTTTTCCTTCCCTTTATCGGATTTATTTCCCCTTTGCTCTTGAGCTTAATTAAACAAATAAATTGATTTCATCATTTAGGCATCAAAAAGATGAACACAAGGCACTTAGCCCATATTTATACATTAGACATTAAAGTCTCATACATGCAAAAATCATGCATCAACACAACATATTAGCTAATTTCTTTCCCCTTGGCCGAATATGCATGTCTATTTTTGGGGTCGATTTCAATCCTTAATACACACTAGTAAAGCATCCTCCCCCTTTTCATCAATTTAACACATGCATTGCTCATTAACATGCAAAGTTACATTCGGCCTTAGCACACATCTTGCTAGCCGATTCTTCTCCAATTAGCAACCAATGCACATATGTGCTCACACAAAAATGCTAAAAAGGAGGTTCAAGAATCATCAAGCCATCATCACATGCATCATTAACAAGCTTCATATTTTGCATGCAATGGCATTAACACAACCTCCACCTAGGCCGAATCTTAACTCATCCTCATGCCTCATCACCACAACATCAAACACCAACCAAGAATGATGCATCCATGGTCAAGTGCCAATTCCATCTCATAGCAAGATTTAGACCATGGGCTAGGTAGAACTCAAGCTAACAACTAAAACATGCATGCATCTCATGGAACATCATCAAACATACCTTAGCCTAGCTACATGCATGGCCGAATCTCTTCACCTTTCTTCTTCTTTCCTCCATAAAATTTTTTTGGCCAAGGATGAACCAAAGGATGAGAAAATTTTTCTTTGTTTTTCTTTCTAATTTAGGCTAAATGAAGGTGAGAAAAGGATGAACAAAGATCTTCTCCTCTCTTTTCTTTAGCTCACGGCAATGGGGGGGAAAAGAATCAACTACACACTTTTTTTTTGTGTATTCATCATACTCCTTTTCATTATTTAATTTCCATGCCTATTATTTTAATTTTTTCCACCCATGATGCACCAACAAAACATGTCTATGACATGTCTTGGCCATCAAACTTTGTCTACCATGCTTGTCATGGCCGGCCACTACTAGTAGGGGGGAATTTGACATGCAAGTCCCCCCTTTGTCCACATGCACTAATAGGTCCTCACACATTGACCTATCACATTTTAGAATTTTCTCACATAAGTCCTATTGACTAAATTCACATGAAATCAACCAAATTGAAGCTTGAAATTTTCACACATTCATAATTACATATTCTAGACAATAAGTATCACATTCAAACATTTCAGTGACTCGGTTTAGCGGTCCCGAAACCACTTCCCAACTAGGGTCAACTTTGGGCTGTCACAACTCTCCCCCACTTAAGAAATTTTTGTCCCCGAAAATCTTACCGGTAAATAGGTTTGGGTATCGTTCTTTCATCGAGCTCTCGGTCTCCCAAGTAGCTTCCTCGATCCCGTGTTTGAGCCATAACACCTTTACTAGTGGAACTCTTTTGTTTCGCAACTCCTTCACTTCACGAGCTAGGATACGCATCGGTTCTTCTTCGTAGCTCATGTCGACTTGAATTTCAACCTCTGATGGGCTAATTATATGCGATGGATCAGATCGATAGCGTCGAAGCATCGAAACATGAAAGACGTCATGAATCTTTTCAAGCTCCGGGGGCAAAATCAATCTATACGCAACCGGACCAACTCGTTCGGAGATTTCGTACGGCCCAATGAATCTTGGGCTCAACTTGCCCTTACGGCCGAACCTGAGTATCTTTTTCCAAGGTGAAACCTTAAGGAACACTTTGTCTCCCACCTGATACTCGATGTCTTTTCGTTTCAAATCTGCGTACGACTTCTGACGATCCGTGGCTACCTTTAGACTTTCACGGATTACCTTTACTTTCTGTTCAGCATCTTTAATCAAATCAACTCCGAAAATTTTACTTTCACCGAGCTCGGTCCAAAACAATGGTGTACGGCATTTACGACCGTACAAAGCCTCATAAGGTGCCATCTTAATACTTGATTGAAAACTATTGTTGTAAGCGAATTCAATCAAAGGTAATTTCCGTTCCCATGAACTACTGAACTCGAGGATGCAACATCTCAACATATCCTCAAGTATCTGAATTATCCGCTCGGTTTGACCATCGATTTGGGGGTGAAAACCAGTGCTAAAATGCAGCTTGGTACCCAGAGCTTCTTGCAATTTCTTCCAAAATCGTGAGGTGAATCTCGGATCTCTATCCGACACGATAGAAACAGGTACCCCGTGTAATCTCACAATTTGATAAACGTACAATTCAGCTAGTTTATCCAATGAAAAATCCGTACATACGGGGATGAAATGAGCCGACTTAGTCAGTCTATCAACAACAACCCATATCGCATCCTTCTTACTTGCTGACAAGGGCAGTCCGGACACAAAGTCCATTGTGACTCGATCCCATTTCCACTCGGGTATCATGATCGGCTGGAGTAATCCTGAAGGCACTTGATGTTCCGCATTCACTTGTTGACATATTAAACATCTCGAAACAAAGTCAGAGATGTCCCGTTTCATACCATGCCACCAAAATTGACGTTTCAAATCGTTGTACATTTTCGTACTCCCCGGGTGAATTGACATTCGGCTACAATGGGCTTCGTTCAGAATCATCGAAATGAGTTCCGAATTCCTTGGAACACACAAACGATTTCTGAACCTCAAACAATCATCATCATCAATTTGAAACTCCGATTCCTCGTTCGGAAAACACTTAGCCCGTTTTGCAACCAATTCATCATCGACTTTCTGAGCTTTACGAATTTGGTGAGTCAATAATGGTTTAGCTTTTAATTCAGCTACCAACACATTGTCTGGTAGAACAGACAAACGCACATTCATCGCTCGTAAAGCAAACAATGACTTCCGGCTTAAGGCGTCCGCAACCACGTTAGCCTTTCCCGGGTGGTAATCAATGACAAGCTCGTAATCTTTCAACAACTCAAGCCAACGTCTTTGTCGTAGATTCAAGTCTCGTTAAGTCATCAAATATTTGAGACTTTTATGATCCGAAAATACATGGCACTTCTCACCAAACAAATGATGTCGCCATATTTTCAAAGCAAATACGATGGCGGCTAGTTCGAGATCATGGGTCGGATAATTTCTCTCGTGTGGCTTCAATTGTCTCGATGCATAGGCCACAACTCGACCGTCTTGCATCAATACGCAACCCAACCCAAGTAGGGATGCGTCACTATAAATGACAAACTCTTTACCCGATTCGGGTTGCACTAAAATTGGAGCTTCAGTCAAGTGAGTTTTCAGTTGATCAAAACTTTTCTGACACTTCTCCGTCCATTCGAACTTAACGTCCTTTTGAAGTAGCTTCGTCATTGGTGTGGCTATCATCGAGAAACCTTTGACAAATCGTTGGTAATAACCGGCGAGCCCCAAAAAGCTCCGAACCTCAGTAATATTTCTCGGAGGTTTCCAGTCAAGTATGGCTGAAATTTTGTTCGGGTCAACTCGAATACCCGACGCGGATACCACATGACCCAAGAAGCTAACCTCTCTTAACCAGAACTCACACTTACTGAACTTAGCATATAACTGCTTTTCCCGCAAAATTTGCAGCACTAGCCTCAGATGCTCAGCATGTTCGGTCTCATCTCTTGAATAGACCAAAATGTCATCAAGTACATACGCAAGGTATGCTTCGCACCCTCTTCTTACATATTTCTGTGCCAACATTGCTGATATTACAGCTGGCATCCCCTCCAAGTCCGCAGATTCAACTCGAATTACTTCGTTATTTGCGCACCTCAAATCAATAGTCTTGCTCTTGCAATTCACAACCGCATCATGCGCGGTCAACCAATCCAAACCAAGGATAACATCAAATTCATCAAACGGCAAAAGCATCAAGTTCACCGGGAAACAGGAACCTCGAATTTCCAGGGGACATTTCTTACACACTTTGTCGACAAGCACGTAACGACCCAAGGGATTTGACACCCGAATTACGAACTCAGTAGACTCAATGGGTAAAGTCTTACTGGAGGCTAAGGTTTCACATATGTAAGAATGAGTAGAACCGGGGTCAATCAAAGCAATTACATTAGTATCAAAGAGAGTGAATGTACCGGTAATAACATCAGGCGAGGAAGCATCCTCGCGGGCACGTATAGCATAAGCTCTAGCAGGCGCACGAGCTTCGGATCTGGTTATATCATCTCTAGATCCTCTCTGACCACCACTAGCATTGCCCGTATTTCCAGATGGTCTACCTCGAGCAGTGGTAGCACCCGGTTTCCCACTCTGATTTTCATTCTGTTCAAACAACCTCGGGCAATCTTTAATGAAGTGGTCAACTGATCCGCACTTGTAACAGGAGCGGTCAGGGAATCTACAACTCCCCGAATGCCATTTACCGCAATATCGACATTTCGTTCTATCTCGACGTTCATTCCCAACACTGGCGACCGAAGTGCCTCGTGTACCCACAGGGGGTCGATCACGATCTCGTCTAAAAAGGCCCGAAGTGCCTCTAAATTGGCCCGCATCATCTCGAAATCTCTTCGATGCTTGTTGAAGAGACCTTCCCGAGGATCCTTTACGAAACTCTCCAGTTCCCTCATCAACTCTTTGCCTTTCTTTTCTAAGCTCTTCGGCTTTACAAGCTCGTTCAACAAGTACCACGAACTCTCGTATTTCACGAACGCCAACGAACATTTTTATATCTTCATTCAGCCCATCCTCGAAGCGTTTACACATAATAGCTTCGGACGAAACACATTCCCGAGCGTATTTGCTAAGTCTAACAAATTTTCGCTCGTAATCAGTAACCGACATGGAGCCTTGCTTAAGCTCAAGAAATTCCTTCCGTTTTTGATCAACAAATCTCTGACTGATATACTTTTTCCGAAACTCAGTTTGGAAAAACTCCCAAGTTACTTGCTCTCGGGGCACAACAGAAGTCAGAGTACTCCACCAATAGTAGGCAGAATCACGTAGCAAGGAGATAGCACACTTTAGGCATTCATCGGGTGTACAAGATAGCTCATCGAGTACCCGGATAGTGTTGTCCAGCCAAAATTCAGCTTGCTCGGCATCATCGCTATCCATAGCCTTAAATTCAGTAGCCCCATGTTTTCGGATTCTGTCAACTGGGGGCTTATTTGACCTTATTTGGTCCGTTACCGGTGGTATTGTAGGTGCGGGGGTAGTATTTGTCGGGAATGGAGGATGTGGAACAGCCATATTAGTTCGAATGTATTGGTTAAACCAATCACTCATCACGCTATAGAATGCTTGTCTAGCTTCATCATTCGGATTACTAGCATTAGGTTGAGAGTCTGCCGGCACTGTCCCTTGTGCGGGAGCAGGCGCTACACTCTCAAGATCATCAGCTACCTCTCGGTCACGATCGGGATCCATTACTATAAATAAACACATTTACAATTGTCAGAAGTCACCACACTATCAAGTAATCACATAAAATGGCATGTATAGCTAGACCCAACACATTACGGTAGTCCTAGAATCGACTAAACCATAGCTCTGATACCAATTTAATGTAACACCCTGAACCCGAGACCGACACCGGAGTCGGACACGAGATGTTAACAAACTTTGAAAAATTTTTCCAGACAGTGCCCAGTCTGAGTACTAGTCGCTTCAAAAATCATATCTTGAGTTCCACAACTCGAAAATCAGTTTTGTGATTTTTCCCTGAAACTAGACTCATGTCCCCACCTATGTATTTTTTTCTAGAATTTTGGTCAGGCCAATTAGTACAGTTTATTAGTCAAATTCTCCCATGTTACAGGGGTCGACTACACTGACCTTTTCCCATTTCGACTTGGATATCTCTCTGCAAAGAGCTTCAATACTGATGCCGTTTGTTTCTATGGAAACTAGACTCAGAGAGGAATCCATACATATATGGTATGACCCCTAATTATCTCTGGTCAATTTATAGTGAATTTCCAAAGTCGGAACAGGGAATCCAGAAACTGTTCTGGCCCTGTCCCACAAGGACCTGAATATCTCTTACTGTACTGTTCATATGATTGTTTCGTTACTTTCATATGAAAGTAGATTCATCAAGGTTATATTACATAATTTATTCACTATTTAATTCCACTCCTACGAATTCTTGTGATTTTTCCAATCCACACCACTGCTGCTGTTAGCCTCTGTTTTCAAAGTAAACCTTACCTATTTTCGGGGTTTCATGGACCAACTAGGGCCTTATCATACATATGCCCACATATGATCATACTTAGCCATTCCAATGGCTGATCATTTGCTCAACACTTCCATTCCAACTATAGTTACATCATGAAACCATCTATACATTCATAAACACGAATGGTCTAATGCCATACTCCACTTCTACAAGCCATTTTCGCATGGCTGTACACTTATACATTTCATAAAGTACTCGAAAAACAACAATGGGTAGTCCTATACATGCCATATCAAAATTCAACCAAAATAGTACCCAAAAGAGCCTTTGATAGTGTGGGCGACTTCGACTTCAAGATCCCGAGTCCGATAGCTGGAGAACCATAAATCTATAAAACAGAGGAGCAGTGTAACGAGTAAGCAATTTATGCTTAGTAAGTTTTGAGCAAGGAATTCCAGCATAAACAAAGAATAACACACATTTAGCTAAACGGAATATTTCATAATACGCAATTTACCGATATCAAACTTGCTTCACAACATTAACAACCCTTATGTACATACACAATAGACTAACTTAGCCGAAGGCCGGTAGCTCGTTTATCAACTGAGCGAACATTTATTTGCAAGGGCTCGATTAAATTCAACACATACGTAACATATCCCCATATTGGGATGTTTTTCGAGTATTCGCTGGAATTTTACAGCAAGCTCATTCATTACCAAATCACGTACCTTCGGGATTTAACCGGATATAGCTCCTCGTTCAAATGCCTTCGGGACATAGCCCGGTTTTAGTAACTCACACAATGCCTTCGGGACATAACCCGGATTTAATAACTCGCACGAATGCCTTCGGGACTTAACCCGGATTTAATAACTCGCACGAATGCCTTCGGGACTTAACCCGGATTTAGTATCTCGCACAAAGGCCTTCGGGGCTTAACCCGGAATTTGTATCTCGCACAAATGCCTTCGGATCTTAGTCCGGATATATTCACTTAGCACAAAGCCTTCGGGACTTAGCCCGGACAGCATTCAATTAATCATGCACATCTAACAATAATTCATGGCACATTCATATTTCATTTTCATTTGCGAAACTCAAACACAAGGCACATATCGTCCTTGCACATTCGGCTCAATAGCCACACATAGAGCATGATTTAATCACATCGTAATTTAAGCTCTCTTACTCAAGAACTTACCTCGGGTGTTGTCGAACGATTCCGCTAGCTATTCAACCACTTTTTCCTTCCCTTTATCGGATTTATTTCCCCTTTGCTCTTGAGCTTAATTAAACAAATAAATTGATTTCATCATTTAGGCATCAAAAAGATGAACACAAGGCACTTAGCCCATATTTATACATTAGACATTAAAGTCTCATACATGCAAAAATCATGCATCAACACAACATATTAGCTAATTTCTTTCCCCTTGGCCGAATATGCATGTCTATTTTTGGGGTCGATTTCAACCCTTAATACACACTAGTAAAGCATCCTCCCCCTTTTCATCAATTTAACACATGCATTGCTCATTAACATGCAAAGTTACATTCGGCCTTAGCACACATCTTGCTAGCCGATTCTTCTCCATTTAGCAACCAATGCACATATGTGCTCACACAAAAATGCTAAAAAGGAGGTTCAAGAATCATCAAGCCATCATCACATGCATCATTAACAAGCTTCATATTTTGCATGCAATGGCATTAACACAACCTCCACCTAGGCCGAATCTTAACTCATCCTCATGCCTCATCACCACAACATCAAACACCAACCAAGAATGATGCATCCATGGTCAAGTGCCAATTCCATCTCATAGCAAGATTTAGACCATGGGCTAGGTAGAACTCAAGCTAACAACTAAAACATGCATGCATCTCATGGAACATCATCAAACATACCTTAGCCTAGCTACATGCATGGCCGAATCTCTTCACCTTTCTTCTTCTTTCCTCCATAAAATTTTTTTGGCCAAGGATGAACCAAAGGATGAGAAAATTTTTCTTTGTTTTTCTTTCTAATTTAGGCTAAATGAAGGTGAGAAAAGGATGAACAAAGATCTTCTCCTCTCTTTTCTTTAGCTCACGGCAATGGGGGGGGAAAAGAATCAACTACACACTTTTTTTTTGTGTATTCATCATACTCCTTTTCATTATTTAATTTCCATGCCTATTATTTTAATTTTTTCCACCCATGATGCACCAACAAAACATGTCTATGACATGTCTTGGCCATCAAACTTTGTCTACCATGCTTGTCATGGCCGGCCACTACTAGTAGGGGGGAATTTGACATGCAAGTCCCCCCTTTGTCCACATGCACTAATAGGTCCTCACACATTGACCTATCACATTTTAGAATTTTCTCACATAAGTCCTATTGACTAAATTCACATGAAATCAACCAAATTGAAGCTTGAAATTTTCACACATTCATAATTACATATTCTAGACAATAAGTATCACATTCAAACATTTCAGTGACTCGGTTTAGCGGTCCCGAAACCACTTCCCGACTAGGGTCAACTTTGGGCTGTCACAATTCAGGTGATTTTAAACGAAGCTCATCACAGTCGATTATCTATACATCCAAGTAGTACTAAAATGTATAATGATTTGAAACAACATTACTAGTGGTCTGGAATGAAAAGGGATATCTCTGATTTTGTTTCAAAATGTTTAATTTGTCAGCAAGTTAAAGCTAAACATCAAGTGCCATTCGGTTTGTTACAACCGGTCATGATTCCAGAGTGGAAGTAGGATAGAGTGACAATGGATTTTGTTTCAGGTTTGCCCCTATCTCCGCGAAAGAAAGATACAATTCGGGTTGTGGTTGACCGATTGACAAAATCAACTCATTTTATTCCAGTAAGATCTAACTACTCGTTTTATAAATTAGCTGAGTTATATATTTCTAATATTGTGAGATTGCACGGATGCCATTGTCTTTTATGTCAGACAGAGATTCGAGATTCACTTCGAGGTTTTGGAAGAAATTACAAGAGGCATTAGGTACTAAATTGCATTTTAGTACTGCTTCCCACCTGCAGATATATGGTCAATCAAAGTGGATTATTCAGATACTCGAGGATATGCTAAGATGTTGCATTCTTGGGTTTGAAGGTTCGTAGGAACAGTATTTGCCATTGATTGAATTCGCGTATAATAATAGCATTCAATCAAGCATTAAAATGGCACCGTATAAAGCCTTATATGGTAAAAAATGCCGTACAACATTGTATTGGACTGAACTCAGTGAGAATAAGATTCACGGGGTCGATTTGATGAAAGAAACTGAACAGAAGGTAAAAGTGATTCGTGAAAGCTTGAAAGTGGCGTCCGATCGACAAATATCGTACGTAGATTTGAAAAGAAAAGACATTAAATTTGAGATCGGTGATAATGTGCTTTTGAAAGTGTCCCCATGGAAGAAAGCACTTCGATTCGGTACAAAAGGCAAATTGAGTCTGAGATTCATCGGGCTGTATGATATTATCGAGCATATCAGGCCGGTGGCTTATCGATTGTGTTTGCCACCTGAGTTAGAAAATATTCACAATGTATTTCACATATCAATGCTTCGACGATATAAATCTGAACCTTCGCATGTAATTTCTCCGTCCGAGATTGACATTCAGTCCGATATGACCTATGAAGAAGAATCGATCTGTATCTTAGCTTGCAAGGTTAAAGAACTGTGAAATAAGAAAATTCTGTTAGTTAAAGTATTATGGCATCGACACGGTGTTGAAGAGGCTACATGGGAGCCTGAAGATGTTATGAAATAGCAATATCCGAATCTGTTCAACGGTAAGATTTTTGTGGATGAAAATCCCTAAAGGGGGAGAATTGTAACAGCTTAGTTTAGACCCTAGTTGGAATAGTGGTTTTGGGACCACAAATCTGAGTCAAAAAATATTTTAATATTATTTTCAATGCTTAAAATATGTAAATTGATGTCTGTGAAAATTTCGTGTGAAAATTTTATTATTTGTGTGCCCGATTTGATAAAAGGATCTAATCGCATAAAATGTAAAAGTTGCATGCTATATGTTAAAAGTGCCTATTTGGCATGTCTTTTTAATTAAGAGGTCCTTATGTTTTTAATATGCCATTTACATGTTAAGTGGACTAAAATGGCCTTATATGTTAATGTTTTTATATGTTATTATTCAAGGGAAAAATTAGTATTTAGTAATTTAAGTTATATTAATAAAAAAACATGAAAATAGGCTAATATATTTTTGTATATGCCAAAAATTTGAAGAACAAAAGAAAAGAAAAGAGTTTTTAGGGTTCAGCACTTGTGATTGTTGATTAAGGTATGTATTTTGCTCGATTTTTGATAATTTCTACGTTTTTGTGATCGTTGCTTAGTAATCTATCAAGCCTATACCTTAATTTCTGAAATTTTTGATGATTTTGAGTGAGCCATTGATAAAATTATGAGTTTTCTGAAGTTTGATGATAGTTTATGGAAGCCCGATGTTGGGTTAATATATTTTATCTTTGGATTTTTGACGAATTGGAGTAATTTGGGTTAAATTGTAAAAATGAGATTTTAAGGGACTAAAATGTGAAATAAATGAAACATAGGGGCTTATATGAACACCATGTATATCCGGCTAAGCAAGTGTGTATGGAAATTTGGTGTATTTTGTGATTTTGTGAATTATGGATTAAAGTGTCAAAATATGAAAATGTAAGGGCTAATTTGTAAAAAGCCCTAAATGTGTGTATATTGATTGATTTGAATGAATGTGTGATTAAATAAGTCAAATTTGAATGTGTTTAGATCAAGAACCAAAGAAAATACAATTAGACCGGAGGAAGTCGAAAGTTGTTGAGTAGTCGATTCCGTTCGTTCGAATCCGTATGAGGTAAGTTGATATACAAATAAATGTGTTTTGAATTGAATTATTATTGTTTATATGCTCTTGTACAATGATGAATGATTATATGAGTTAAGTATGAGATATCTGAGAAAGTATTGACAAAGTTTTGACGTCTGAAAAGTCTCGTACAAACCATAGGAATAGTTAGGATACATATGTCATGACATAGGATCCGATATGTGTTTTCGTGTAAGACCACGTCTGGGACGTTGGCATCGACTTATGATTTACATGTAAGACCATGTCTGGGACATCGACATTGTATTTGATTTTGTGTAAGACCCTGTCTGGGACAGTGGCATCGATATTTGATTACACATAAGACTGCATCTGGGATGTTGGCAATGTACGAGCTTTTCGAGCTATCCGAGTATCCTTATTGATTCCGAATGGTTCAACCGGTATTCTGAGAAAATGAATAACTATCTGAATGAGTATCCGATTCAGGTATGTTTGAATTGTATACCATGTTGAAAATAAAAGGTAAGTACATGTACCTTTGTGAACATATGATATACATATGAATTGCTATGAGAATAAGATATGATATATACATATATATATTATGATCAAATGAATTATAAGAGTTATATGGCTATGTGAATGTATTTTGCCTTGAGTTATATGAATGAATTGATCTAGATTGATGTTATGTGATAAGTTTATTTGTATTTGGCTTACTAAGCTTTTGAAAGCTTACTTTGTATGTGTTTTCAATTGTTTTATAGATAACGTAGCTATCGGGAGCTCGGGGATCATCTAGGATCATCACCACACTATCAAACTCTATTTTGGTACATTTTGAAAGTGTAAATATTGGAGTATGGCATGTATAGGCTAGAGGTATTTGAATATATTTTGTGAAGTGTATATTTAGCCATGTGATAAGGCTTGATTATGGTTGAGCTTATGGTTTGATTTTGGTTTATGATATGTGATGCAAATTATGCCTATGTGATGTGCTCATGGTTGGCCAAAGAGAATTGGTCAATTTGGTAAGTTTTGGTATTGATTAATTGAGAAATTGGTAAGATTATGGCATGTGATTGAATGAATTAAATTAAGATTATGAATCATATGTTTTGATATGATTTTGGCTTATGAATTGGCATGATTTGGTATGGATTACAAGCATGACATTTGTTTATAATGATATGGCATGAATGGTGTATGTTTTGGTTGTGAATTGATTGAAAATTTGGTACAAAATGTTTTGGTTTTGATGCTTGTAGGGAGGAACCTTAAAGGGTGGCATTATGGCCTTGTAAATGGCCTATTTTTGCCCACACAGGTAGGGACACGGGCATGTGTCACTGCCGTGTTGCTCGAAGACCATTTCAAAATGAGCCTAGGTAGACCACATGGTTGCACACACGGGCGTGTTCCAGGCCGTGTGGCCAAGTCAGTTTCAAGCACAGGCTAGACACACGGGCGTGTGACTAGCCGTGTGACCCAAGTCTGTAGCCTCTCTAATTTTCACACAGCCTGGCATACAGGCGTGTCTTATGGCCGTGTGGACAAGTCAGTATGAATGCCCTATTTTGCCATGGCCTAGACACATGGGCGTGTCTAATTCCGTGTGAGGCACACGGCTTACTCACACGGTCGTGTGACCATTATAACTTTGAAAAATGTAATACCCCAAAAATCCTAAAACCCAAAAATCCCGAAATCCTGAACTTTCTTTGTTTTTGGTTTTGATAAAAATTGTGTTTTTGTTCCTAGCCATGTGATAATTATAGTAGGTCTTAATTAAGGTTTGAGTTCGAACCTAGGGGTAAATGAAATTATAGTTTAATTATTAAAAGGACCTTGTTGGCAAGTAGTTGGGCTTTTAAATAAAGATAGGGAAAAATGGCATCAAAAAACCTTGTGGAAGAATGGCTAAGTGATGCCACTTAGAGTGTAGGAAGGTGGTGTTAGTGGCTAGCAAGGAGATCTAAGGTTCGAATCCTAGTTTAGTTTTTTTAGAAGTTTAATTTTGACCTTCTAGAAGGATGGAAGTGGCGTGAAAGTGGACTCCAAGGGAAGTGTTCAGGAGAGAAAATTAAGGAAAGGATCAAGGGGTTATCAGGGAGAAGAATGAGAAGATGAGAATGGAGAAGTGATAGAGCCGAATGGGGAATTGGGCATGGCAAAATTCGGCTATAAAGCTTATAAATAAGTGCCAAATGCTAGGGTATAAAGCTAATGACTGAATTTCCTTCACCCTGTTACCAAAAACTCTTTTCTCTAAAAGCCAAAAACCCTCTGCCTTTCTTTTCTTTTTCTCCTTCCTTGTGCCAAATTCTATTCTTCCTCTACCTCATTGGTTACTTTTCTTTCTTTTTCCTTGGAGCCGAATAACCCTCTTTTTCCATACAAAATCGTAAAGGGCCGAACCTCTTTGGCCGAATGCCCTTGGTGCAATCACTACTCCTTCTACTTCGATCAAATCTAATGTAAGTGTTGTTCTCCCAATCGGTTTCTTTGCTAAGTATCGAATATTGTCCCTCGCTCTTTCTAATCAACTGTGGTATGGAATTAGTATCAGATCTCGGATCTTAGCTCATTACTGAATTGCTCCTTAGGTGTTGTGGTTTTGGTAAGTATTCCTCATCCATTGGCTAAGGCTGGCCGAATAGCCATAGTAAGGTAAGGGGGCTTGTGTTGGATACGAGTCAAATATTATTTTGGTTTTAATAGTTACGATTGGTGCAGATCTAGGAGTTGATCGTGGTTAGTGAGGGGGTTGTTATACTTATCGCGCAAGGTAAGGTTAGGTGAGATTCCGGCTTTTGGTAAAGTATTCGATAAGTATGTGAGTTTAATCTTTAAGTGATATCGATTGTAGGTTTGGGATAAGGAAATCGCAGCACGCTTGCCTACCAGGTGTGTACATACACTGCACACACACTATGAATCGGCAAAAGCCGAAATGTCGAAAAGCCGAAAGTTTGGCTACGGTAGTCTTGCAAGTGCGTGAACACTCGTAAGGGGGAGACCAATAGGTTTCCTGAGACCCACGGGCAATTCTGTGGACTTGGGTTGTGATTTGGCCATACGAGCTAGAATGGGCTAAATTGGCCCGATGGGCTGTTGGGCCCATAATAGGCAAAAACCGAATATTGATGCTATGTGATAGGAATTTGTATGTGAGCATGAATATGAATGTGACTGGGCCTAACGGGCCATATAAATGTGATTTGGGCCTAATGGGCCATATGAATATGAATGGGCTTAATGGGCTAGTTACAGGTATGTGAATTTGTTTGGGGCTTTGTAAGGGGTTTTGGGCCTAGTATATGATAACTGCATAAGACTTAATTAATATATTATGACCGTGAACAAGTCATAGGGTTAAGGTGTGGCAACGGGTATATGCATGTCTAGGATTGGATCTAGGGAGAGCTTGGTACTTAAGCGGTCTTAATGACCCACCTCCTCTTCTCTGGAATCCTACCTAGTGCATAGTATTCGTTCATTTTAGCTTGCTGGACTTGATGATGGGCCAAGGCAAGTGAAAACCGTAATTAAGGGAAAATTATCGGAATGCCCGTAAGGGCAAAAATGACCAAAATACCCCTAGGTGTTGAATGTAAGTTTTATGGATGTGCCATGCATACATATAAAGTTCTGATTAGGTTGCATATGGGGCAGGAACTATGGAATGGAGGAACGGAGGAAGTATATGAGGATCGCACGGTTGCCTGACAATCGTGGATCCACCGACAGCTTTTAAAGCCCAATATGTAAATGAAGGTAGTTCCGCAACCAGGCTACCTTGGTGTGTGGGTTGGGTGGGTCGATATTTATATCCCCACATGGTGTGATGAGGGACGGAGATGGTGTGTAGCGGATGGAAAATTTGGATGGGATTGCATTGCATGTTTGATGATTTCTCTTTGAATGCTTTTTTTCATTGAGGGTTGTACACACAGAGTTTGTGAAAACTCACCCCTTCTTTTATTTTATTTTCAGGTGATGCTCAGTAGAAGGTTCGATGTTTGGAGGGACTCTGGGTAGCCGACTAGCAAGATAATTCAGACTTGGTTTTTTTTAAGCATTTAAGTTTTTATTTCTTTTTAAGTATGTGACATCCCTAATTTGACCCTAGTCGAGATGTGGTTTTGGGACCACAAAATCGAGTTATAAAAGTTATTAAATATTAAAATTCATATCTACTATGTGTGATAGTGCATGTGTGAAATTTTGATGCTTAAATTCTGTTAGTTGAATGTGAATTTTAGTCAAAGGGCTTGTGTGAGAAACAAAAAAAAAAGTGATGAATTAATTTGAAGACTAATTAGTGCATGATTCTCAAAATGGGGACTTGCATGTCAAATACCCCATTTTGAGAAGTAGTGGCCGGCCATAATGATTAGGGTGCATAGAAAATGAATTTAAGTAAGTATTTTAATAGTATATGGCCTTAATTTATAAAGAAAAGATAAATAAAATATTTTGAGGTGAAAAAAAAACAAAGTTTGGTTCATTCTTCTTCTTCATTGCCGTGGTAAAGAAAGAATAAGGGAGTGAAGTTCAAATAATCGACCATATGCATAGATCTAATTCTAAAGGTATGTAATGTGATTTTTGTCAAATTGATTATGAAATTTGGTTGTTAATGACATGTGGTAGATAACCCATGATTTTAATTCTAGATTAAGTGATCATAGGGAATTCGACCATTTAAGAGAAATGTGGAAATTTTGTTTTAAAGCTCGTAATTCATGTTTAATTGCTGAATGGAGTTTTGAATTGGTAGAATTGAGTTTTAATTTTAAGAAATAAGTGATGTTTGTAAGGATTTTCAAAGTTCATGTAAAGCTTACCTTCGGTCATATTAAGGAATGGTAAATTGGTTGTAATATTATATATATTTTGATAGTATATTAGATGGTTTGAGATTTGAGCTAGTTACATGTGCTATTATGAAGATTTATGGATGTTTTAGAATCGGCCTAAGTGTTTTAGTCATTAATATATATATTGCCGAATGTATGCTTAAGGAATTGGTTAAGTACATTGTTGTTAAATGCTTGTTGTTTTTGTATAATTGTTGCCTAGCTACTAAATGGACTTAGGGTATTATGGATAAGTTTAAGAGTGGCATAATTGAAATGAAGTTTGCTTGTGCCGAATGTGATTTTAGTGCATGAATTAGGAGTTTAATTTCATTCGGTAACTCATACCAAATTGGGGGATAGTATTAAACATTAGTATTATTTGTTAACTAATTGAAGTGAGCTTTGAATGGTTGTTTTGCTTATAATGGCCGAATGTGAACTTAAGTTTTGAATTACAATTGAAGCTTGTTAGTTAGTTGATGATGTCCATTAATAGCCCTTTTGATATTCGGCCATTGTTAAGGAATTTTGAATTGGTTATAAATTTCTATGTTTTAATTAGCAAATTGAATTATTGAAGGTTGAGCTAATTATATATGTATACGTTTTATATGTACATTAATTTCTTAGTCTATGTTATTTGGCTATAATTGTCATGGTAGAATTTTTTAATTTGTAAATTTGTTAATCATTAGCTCAAGAGCATCAAGGACAAAAGTCGAAAAAAGGGAAGGCAAAACTAAGCGAATAGCCGTAGAATTATAGTCGTCGACAACTCTTAAGGTAAGTTTCTAGCATATAAGTTTAGTTATAATGAAGAATGATATGGAATACGGGTAAAGATGGGACTATGAATTGGTGTAATTACCTATAGTAAAATGATAAGGAATAAGTTACTTCTATGAGCCTTAGCCGATTGGTTATTAGAAAAGTGATATTTAAATTATGGTTTGTATGTGATAATAAGAAGTACTTATATATGATGATATGTTTTAAACTCAAATGGTAAGTTCTTAAGTGTTTGGACTTAGAAATTTAAGAGCAAATTGTAATAATCTGCTTAGGACAGCAGCAGTAGTGTGATTTTTGAAAATCACCATAAATTGTTGGAGTGGAATTAGAGACTTAATAAAATATGTAATCAAATCTCAATGACTCTAGTTTCTTATAAAATAAACAGTGCAAGAAAAGGAATTTCCTATAGAGAGATATTTAAAGTTGTGTGTGACAGTGTCAGAATGAATCTGAAATCCCATGTTCTATTTTTATAAAATCATTATAAATAGTACAAAAATTGTTATAAGATAAAATTTATATTCTTAGACTCCTTAATGAGTCTAGTTTCAAATGAAATAAACAAGAACATATTTTGAAATCCGTACAATGAGAAATTTGACTTGTAGTGAAGAGTGGTCAGTATAGTCAAACAGTGAAATAGGGGAAACTTTAAGAAAATTATGGTTTTGATTGGCCAAACCAAAAATCCTAAAAATTTTATGGATAGAAGATATTTGAGTCTATTTTCAGGGAAAATTTACGGCACTTCATTTGGAGTTTCATAGCTCCAGTTACAAATAATTTAATGATTGTTGCTCAAGAAAATAGCTTGTAGTGAATCTGTGATTTTGTTGTAAACATTGATGAAACTAATTGAGTTGCTTATAAGCTATTGCTGAATTGATGTACAAGATAAATATATAGGTGGTGAGGCCAAAATGGCTAAAATTTAAATGTGTGCAAGTTATCCGAATGGCTATTTTATAAACGTAAGCAATGTTTATGTAATATGTGTTGATAGTTTTATAAATTGAAGGTGTAGTGACTTATATGTTGTTTAGCCGAATGGTTGTCATGAGAAGAATGTAAGTCATGTGTGTATTTTCTTATTTAGATGGAAGTTTATTGAAAGGGATATATACATGTATTAAAGTCGAATGACATTATGACATGAAGTTAAGGTACATGCTATATGCTTATATTCGAATGAGGTTAATGAATTACAATGGTGATAGTTTGTGTGAAATGTGGTAACATGTGATTAAATATACATGGAATTTGGAAAGTATCCGGGTTAAGACTCGCTGACTACGTGATTTGGCCTAATGGCTCTTGTGAAATGAGACTAGCTATATTGAGATACGAATAAGTTCGAATGAAGTGATACCTTATTAATGTGTTTCTGTGTTGGAAAGATTGAAGGTATGTGAATTGATGTGTATACAACTTTGTGAATTAACTATGATGATATATCCGGGCTTAAAGTCCCGCAGGCTTGGTACTGGTAACTGGATTCGGATTTTTTTTAAACCTAGCAGACTATGGCTAAGTGCCTTGAATTATTTCAAACCGAAGACCATTTGTATATATTTAAGATAAGGATTTAATTAGTTTCATAAAAATTTACTAATTTGAGTTGTATTCGGTAGGATGTGCAAATACAAGGTATGGATTGCGTTTGGTCATTTATGTATATGTGATAAGAAATATGTTTGGTCCTTTATATACGTATACGAAACTTTAATACTTGTCATGATTTGATTATTTGAAATATTAATGTGAATATGAACTAAAGAACTAAGCTCCTAAATACATATATACATTTATATATGTGCACGAAATGAGTGCATATGATTAAGTGGTTAGAGGTATTGAAAGATTGAACTGGTAATTGGTAACTATGGAAACGGTAAGTGTACAAAGGTTAAGTATATGGTAAGTGATACTTACTTGCTATGTGAACTCGATTTCTTTTGTATTACAAATGTACTTGGGGAATCACTTATGAGATGGTTATAAGTTATATTCAACGAGTATTAACTCTATCAAATTGTTTATGTAAGATGAAAACATGAATATGTGCTTCCAAATATGGAAACCGAATGTGATTATAGTGTTATGTTTTAGTTCGACTGATTAAACTAAAAGTAGCATTGATGTTTTTAAATGCGAAGGGGTATATACTCTTAAATTGGGATGAAATAGATGAATTGCATGTGCATACATAGGGTTTAATCTATTTGACCGAATGGTGATATATCTTGACATTTCAAAATGTGATTTGTGTAAGGCCTAATCTTAAGCGACTTAGTAATAAATCAACAATTACGGATGTTCAGCACATTAAGTTGGCCAGGTATGTATTATGTACTTGTGTAGGCTTATTAAGCCCACCGAGACTGTGACAGCCCTAAAATGCCCTAGTTGGAAAGCAGTTTCGGGACCGCTAAAGCGAGTCACCAAATTATTTGAATATGATATTTATTGTCTAAAATATGTGAATATGAATGTGTGAAAGTTTTAAGCTTCGATTTAGTCGATTGCATGTGAATTTAGTAATAGGACTTATGTGTGACACTTTTGAAATGTGATAGGTTAATCCATAAGGATCTATTAGTGCATGTAATCAAAGGGGTGGACTTTCATGTCAATTTCCCCCATTTAATTACTAGTGGCCAGCCATGACAAAGGGTGATGGGCAAAACATGTCATAAAACATGTTTTGCTAATGGTTTATGTGAGAAAGGATAAAATAATAATGGGAAGGTAAATGATGACAAAAAAATGTGTGTGGTTGCCCCCCCCTCCATTGCCGTGAATGGAAGAAAGAAAGACTTCAACTTTTATTTTTCTATCTTGCTTCCTTATCTCTTTCAAATGAAGCTAGAGAGGAGAGGCCGACTGCATGTAGGGGAAAACCATGAAATTTGTTTGCTTATAAGTTGAAATTTTCAAGTAGAAGGCTAAAAGGGGAGGAGCAAATTGAATAGGTAGAATCGGTGTTGGGAACCTTGGTGAGTTTTCCTTGAACTTTTATTTGATAATTGTTGAAACTGTCAAATTGCTGTCCGAATTTTACCTTGTTGGCATTGTTAATTGCTGCCCTGTTTATGCTGTCTAAATATTGTATTATTGATGCTGTCCGAATCAGCCTCCGAATGTGATATGTTACAGCAATTAAGCCAAGTGTTGTGAGTCCTCTTAGGCTGCCCACAACGCAACCTTTCAATACTAATGTTACCATGAATTTACCTTCAATTGATGGTGTGGTGTATATACATTTTAGAAAGAAAGATGTTGTTGTTTAGTTGAATTTTCATTTGATAAATGTTCATTCGGTCAAATGGGAGAAGAATGAGATGAATTTAAATGTTGTGGTTTATTATTTTAGTTGCTAAATGAAGAAAAATCGGCTAACAAGGGAGTACTAAGGCCGAATATGATTTTGAATATTAGTGGTGTAGTTGCCGAATTTGAACTATGAAGTTATTGAGTAATGTGTGTGTTTTAAGTGATAGAATTGAGTGAATGCTTGGAATGTGATATGTATGAATTATGTGTTAAATTAAGGTTTGCTAAGCTAGCTATTAAGATGAAGTGAAAATGTTAGTAATTGATTGCTAGTGTATATATGTGTACTAGCCGAGCTTTGAATTTAAATAATGGTTGGAGCACCGTGTGTTGTAATGAGATTATTTGAGTGAAATCATAGATATTTATATGATGAATTCAATTGTGGATATACATGCTTAAATAAGATGCATACATGAATGAATAGATAGCTTGGTGTTGCATGTATTCGGTCATAAAGGTGCACATGAGGAAATGTTAGATTAATTGTATTAAATTGCTCAATGTGATTAAAAATGCGTATGACCATTTTGTGTTTGAGCTATAGGTGGCCATATGACCTATCAAACTCCTTGTCATATTTTACCATAAGCTAGCATAATGAGACTTTAATAAGTTAAATTTGTTTGAATTAGCTCAAGAGCTTAGAGGACCAAAGTTGGATAAGGGAAGGGAAAAAGTGATCGAATAGCCGCCGAAATCGTTCGACCACATCCGAGGTAAGTTTTAAGTGATTAAATGTTGAGTAAATTCAACTATAATAGGATATAATGAGTTGATTTAATAAGATATGATGTGGCCATGATATGTCTTAAACTCAAATGGTAAGTTCCTAAGTGTTTGGACTTGGAAATTTAAGAGCAAATTGTAATAATTTGCTCAGGACAGCCGCAGTAACGTGATTTTAGAAAATCACTATAAATGTTTGGTGTGGAATTATAGGCTGAATAAAATATACAATCCAAGATTAATTAGTCTAGTTTCTTATAAAAGAGACCGTGTAAGCAAAGGAATTTCCTATAAAGAGATATTTAAAGTTGTGTGAGACGGTGTCAGAATGACTCCGAAATCCCCTATTCTGTTTTAAGAAAATCACTATAATTTGTAAAAATATGGTTACAAGATAAAATTTATATTCTTAGACTCCTTAATGAGTCTAGTTTCAAATGAAATCAAATAGAACATACTTTGAATTCTGTACAATGAGAATTTTGATTCGTAGTGAAGACTGGTCAGATTAGTCAAACAGTGAAATAGGGGAAACTTTAAGAAAAATCTGGTATTGATTGGCCAAACCTAAAATTCTGAAAAATTTATGGATGAAATATATACGAGTCTATGTTTAGGTAAAATTAACGGCAAGTGATTTGGAGTCTTGTAGATCCGGTTATAAATAATTTAATGACCATTGCTCAGGAAAACAGCTCGTAGTGAATATGTGATTTTGTTGTAAACATGGATAAAACTTGTTTTAGTTGCTCATAAGCTATTGATAAAACCCATACTTGAATTCTAAATCGTGATATTGTAAGTTTATGAGTATTCGAATATGAAATGATAGTATGGCGTAAAATTGAATTATTCATTGGAAAGTGATGGATGTAGATTCGGCCAAGACCAAGTCTGTACATGATAGTATATGTGGTATGTGAAGTATATTTGAATAAATGTGAAAGTGTATATATGTGATAAGGCCTAATGGCCGATGTGATGAATGTGAAAGTGTATATATGTGATAAGGCCTAATGGCCGATGTGATGAATGTGAAAGTGTATATATATGTGAAAAGGCCTAATGGCCGATGTGATGAATGTGAAAGTGTATATATGTGATAAGGCCTAATGGCCGATGTGATGAATGTGAAAGTGTATATATGTGATAAGGCCGAATGGCCAATGTGATGAATGTGAAAGTGTATATATGTGATAGGGCCGAGTGGCCAACGTGATGGATGTGAAAGTGTATAAATGTGATAAGTCCCGAAGAGCATTTGTGTCATACTATATCCGGGTTAAAACCCCGCAGGCTTTATGCGAGAATATTATCACTGATTAATGTCCGTAGGCTTCGTGCTCGTACTATATCCGAGCTCTAAAGACCCGATGACTACGTGTGGAGATTTTGTCCAGGTAAGCCCCGAACTAAAGGTTTTGCTGAAGATTCAAGTAAAGCGTAAGATTATACAACTTCACAGTAACAATTGGTAATAAATACGTTCAATGCGTTAAGTTGGTCAGGTATGTATTTTGAGATTATATTTAAGTTTGATTTAGACTAAATCACAAGGTCATTATGTGATGCACATGTGAGTAAAGCAATAAGACTGTTCTATGATTATTGTGCATTTGGTCAATGTGGAAAGTCAGGAAAAAAAATATGTAATGTACCTATGATCATAAGAGGTCACTATCAAGTGAGAATTTATCTGCCTATTATATATGATGAGATGTGCATATTCGGTAAAGGGATGGTATGCCCGAAGAAAGAGTGAAATAAAAATACGAACAACTATGTTATAATTCAATTATTATCTGTTGACACTGCTTAAAACTTACTAAGCATTGTAATGCTTACTCCGTGTACTTTGTTTCCTCTATTTTATAGATCTCATTTGGAAGCTACAGGCTCGGGGATCATCAGCAACTAGTCACACTATCACTATCCACTGTTTGATACTGCTACGTTTTGGATTATCTTATGGCATGTATAGAATAGACTAGTAGTGAGAGGATATTTTGGTTAATGTGTATAAGCCATGCGAAAATGGCATCTTTTGAATGTGTACTTATAGAAGTTTAAATTGTATCCCTTACTGTCTTTAGTACTTATCTAAAGGAATGTTCAAAAAAAAAATTTACTGTTCTGATATGAGTTTCAAGACTGGTAATGCCCCTTTATCTATTCCGGCGACGGATACGGGATTGGGGTGTTACAGAGACTTCACTTGGATTTTGTGTAAGTTATAAATGTATTTAATCCAGCAAAGTTAATTGTTTTACTTAAGACTTACTAAGCCTTGAAAGCTTACTCTGTTGTTACGTTTCTCTATTTTATAGATTATCAAATTTGGCCTTTGCTCGGGGATCGTCAACAACTCGTCACACTATCACTATCCACTGTTTGGTACTGCTATGTTTTGGATTATTTTATGGCATGTATAGAATAGACTAGTAGCGGAATAATATTCTGGTTAATATATATAAGCCATGCGAAAATGGCATCTTTTGAATGTGTACTTATAGAAGTTTAATTTTATCCCTGGCTATATTTAGCATTTATCTAAATGAATTATCTTTATTTCAAGAAAAAGTTTAAAATTTTACTGTTTTGACATGAGTTACAAGTTTGGTAATACCCCTTTCCTATTCCGACAACGGTTACGGGATAGGGGTGTTACAAAGTATGTTCAGACCAGATTGTAAAAAGGTTTTCATTATGCTATTATTACTTTAATTATTATTATTATTTTCATTGTAATTACGAGAAGTTGAACATGGATTTCTTAAATTATAGTATGTTTTCTATGTTTCCGCAACTTAATTTTTAAATGATAAGTTTTCTTAAATCAAATGTTTTAAACAAGGCTTTCGAAACTGAAAGGTGTGTTTATTGTTAAGTTAATTAAGGTTTCTTTTTTTAATAAGGGTTTTCAATGAAAACACAGTTTTCGCTAAACACTTCAATGTAACACGTCAGATTCAGCCATAACGTCTGGGCCGGGTTTGGGGTGTTACAAAAAATGTTTAAGTTTCGAAAAATTTTGTATATGTTCGGTTTAATCTCGACCTCTTTTTAAAGTATGTTTAAGGTCCCGTAGACCTATAAAAGAGACAATTTTGAGTGATTATTATATGTTTTATTTATGTTATGCTTAAGTATATGTGAATATTTTGAAATGTTCAGTAATGCCTTTAACCCTAATTCGGCGATGGATACGGGTTAGGGGTGTTTCAGGAATAACTAATAATATGGTCAGAGTTGAGAATAATTTGGCAAGTGAATACAGTTTTGGAAAAGATGCTAGGTTAATCTAAAGATCATTCAGATTTCGCAATGTCACGGTTAAGGAAAAAGTTAATCTCGACTAATCGACTCATTCAGGTATGATGCCTAAGGTATGTATTTGCTAGAATTTCTTCCGGATTAATTTTCGTTAGTGAATGGAATAATACGGGATTATTGATGATAGAATTAGTCAAAGAAATGACATTTGAATCGTAAAGAAGTCTAAGTGTAACAGTTGTAATTGACTAGATTATGATGATCTCTCTTGGGCATTTTATAGATTCATTTACCCTCAAAGATATGTGTGATTGTTCGTCTTCTGATGAAATTCTTATTGTATGAGAATGCTAGCTGATTATAATGTTAGATAAAAGCATTGTTGGTCTGGTTGGTTGATGATCAGCATGTCTTATCTCTTTCTCTTTGGGGTTCTATTCTATTATGTTTGGAATAAAAGTTGATGGTGAAAATCTATGTGAGGCTATTCTTCTGTTTCTACTGGATGTTGTTTTGTTTTATATGTATATTTGGAAAATATATTATCTCGGTCACAACTGATTCCAAAGCGTGTAAGCATTTTTTATCTTCTGGTTTTCTTTGAGGATCATCAAGATCTTTATTTTTTTATGAGTTATGTTCTAGAACTTCCGATATGGTATTGCATCTTGGATTTCTTTATCTCGTTTTTCTTATCATTCTTCTTTCGTAAATTATCAATCATGGCTCATCTTTAAAGTGTGTTCTTTGGCTTGTGATAACTATGTCTATTATGGGTGTATTTCTAGTTCAATCATAGGAACATGGTGGTTCTGGTATCAGGATTTCTCTAATTTTCGTGAAAGGAATTGACATCGGAAAAGGTATAAATAGTGGAAACTCAAGCTCAAATTGTATGATGGTTTTCGTTTCTCAAATAAGTTTGATTAAAGTCAATGAGTTCAATCAGGATATTTTGTTTCCTTGAGCTAATGCAGTTGTAAAGATCCTTGACTAGCATGTTAGGGGAATTATAAAAGATTGTATGTTTGAGTTGTAACGACCCAAATTTTACGGTTATCAGAAAAGTGTATTTTTGGGTATCGTTTCTGAAAAATGGATTCGTAAATATTTAATAGAAATATTTCGAAGTTAATTGTGAGGTTAATTAGATTGTGGATAGGTGAATAAAGGTTTATTAGGTATAAGGATTAAATTGAATAAATGGTAAAATTCTAATTATAGATTAAAAGAAAGTAAAAAGGACTAAAATGAGAATTAGGCCATTTAACATAAATGAGGTGGCAAAGCAATGTAAAAATCTAAAGATTTTTTTATGATTTAATTTAGATTATTATTATTATTATTATATTATAAAATAAGTTAAATAAAGACAAATGTGTGGTAGTTATTTAATACAAGTATATTAATAGAAATATATATATATTTGTGATATTTTATTTAATTAGTAAAAGATATTTATTAGATAAAATAATTAAATTGTGAGATTTTTTGTGTAATAAACATATTAGATATTGACATTTGTAATAATGTGAATA
Organism: Gossypium hirsutum; assembly: GCF_007990345.1. NCBI lineage: Eukaryota > Viridiplantae > Streptophyta > Magnoliopsida > Malvales > Malvaceae > Gossypium > Gossypium hirsutum. The sequence goes on along the minus strand of NC_053426.1, from coordinate 58,942,695 downwards.
TATACATTTGTATTATATTTATTTATTTACTTAAAAATTAAGTAAAAGATAATTACTAATTAAATAATATTATATTAGGAGATTTTTATTAGTAAATAAATTGAAAGTATGACAATTGTATGGTATTGATATTGTACAAATGTACAAAAATATATGTGTACAATTGTAGTATTTATACTTGTTATTAAAATAAATTATAATTTATATTGTATGATAAATAAATAAAAGAAAGACAAATGGATGGTCATGATAACATACAAATGTAAAAATATTTATATGTGTACATTTGTAATATATGTATTTGTGTATTAAATAGATATTTATTAAATTATTGTTATTATTATTATTATCAAATAAATTGAATTAAGACAAATGTTGGGTGGAGATAAAATACATGTGTAATAATATGTATAATATAATTGTAATACATGTATTGTTTATTAAAATACATATTTATTATTTATTTATTGTTATTAAGTAAAAGATATTAATAATTATTATATAAGATTTTTATATGATAAACTAATTAAAAGGTGACAAATGTAATATAAATATTTGTTAATAAAAAGATATTTATTATAATTATCATTATTATTATTAATTAGTATATATATAAATATATAAGAAATGAAACAAAACAAAACAAAAAAAAAGAAACAGAGAATAGAAACGAAAAACAGGGGAGAAAGAAAGAAAGGGAAAAGGGAAAGAAAGAAAAGGGAAAAATAGGGATTTTAAAGTTTGGAATTTAAATAGGTAAGTCAATTAAGTCCTTTTCTTTTAATTTTGATATTATAGAAGCTTTAGAACAAAATTTTGTTGAAATTAAGTTGAGGTTTTCGAAGTTCATAGGTTTATAAGTATGGTTCATGTTGAACAAAATGATGAATTAAGGGTTTAATTGAATGAATTTTCAGTTAGAATTGATTAAGGGATTAAATTGTAAAAGAAGCTATAAGTTTTCTGTTAGAGGGACTAAATTGAAAGAAACTTGAGATTATGGTTTTATGATGAAATTTAGATAGTTATGTCTAAGTTTGGTTGAAAATTGAGTAGAAACAAAGTATGAATTGAGATAGAAAAATAAGTGAAATTAGTTAAGATCAAAATTGAAATTAAAGTAGAAATTGAATAGAAATTGAATAAGAAATTTAAATAATAAATGTAAATTAGTATTGTATTAATGATTATGAAAATTGTTTTAATTTTCGTAGTTAACGTTGTGCCGGAAAACCTTGGCTAAGAAAGGAAAAGACAAAGTCAACGAGGGTTAGCTCGAAAATTACAGTTTGTATTTCTATAATCTGAACTTAATATTTAATTGTTGAAATTATTATTTAATATTTATGGTAAGTGCATCGAGATGATTATTTGAATTTGAGTGAATATGGGTTGAAATTGAAAAGTGAATTTAATTATTAATTGTTGTATTTTGATTAAATATTATGGTAAGTAATTTAGGTGAGAATTATTTGTATTGTGTTTTACAATTGAAATGGATTGATTTGGTATGTGATAAATTTATTGAATTTATATGGATATATATATGATTGATGTGGAAATTGAATATTGAATGTATGTTATATTGAAAATTAAATTGATTGGGAATGTAATGAAATAAATATGAATATGTGATTAATGTGGAATTTGAAATATTTGTTACTGAAAAGTGAATTGGATTGTATTGAATTATGAATTTATGTGATTAATTAAAATGTAAATTGATTGGAAAAAATTGAAAGTGAATTGAATACCCTATTAACAATATCGGGCTAATTGGATATAATTGGCATGCCATAGGATTGGAAGTGTTCAGGGATACTTCGACCTTGAGTCGATGAGGCACTTGCCTTACTGTTACTGTTCCGGATTCGTTCCAAAGAGGTACTCCGTACCTTTCTATTACTGTTACTGTTCCAGATTTGTTTTGATGAGGTACTCTGTGTACCGCTACTGTTACTGTTACTGTTATTGTTACCGTTACGGTGTATTCCAGCTCTGGTCGATGAAACACTGTATGCTATCCTGGTGTGTGGGTTGGATCCGTGTATCCGTCCGAGTCCGAGTCATGTTAATAGGGGTAAATAAAGGTACTGAATACCGACTGCTACTGAATAACTGATTGTTACTGGATAACTGATTGCTACTGAATAATTGACTGTTACTGAATAATTTATCATTACTGAATAACTGACTGTTAAAGAGTGACTGAATATTATTGAACGACTAGTTGTTATTGAATGATTGAATGCTACTGAATGAAACTGATAAATTGATTGATACTGAAAATTATTTGCTGATATTGAATAGTGAACAGAAGTATAAGTGAGACATATGAATGGAAAAGATTATTATTTAAATGACAATGAATTTATTTGAAAAGCTAATTGGGTTAATAGATGATAAAGATTGAATGAGTTGTAAAGAATTTATCCATGAAATGAATAAATGAATATTTATGATCATTAAATGATATTAAGTGTATGTTTTACTATTTAATGTTTGGATTATAGAAATACCACTGAGTTCATACTCAGCGTACGGTTTGTTTCCGTGCGCAGGATAGGTTAAAGTCAGACCATTGAATTAGCATCCTAGGCCAATCCCGAACTCAACGTGAAGAGGTATATTAATTATTGGTAATGGAATGTACCTAAAATGTCTATGTCTATCATTTTGGATTGTCAATGTAAGGATGAAATAAGTAAATTTAGATTTAGTAATAGTATATGGTAGGAACTGGCTTATTTTGTAAGAATTTGAACTATTTGATAATGTATATGAAATACTTAAAAAGATTCATCATATAAGCACATAAAATGTCTAATTTGACATGTTTTGAGTAGGTTTGAATGTGATTTAAAGTGATCGAACTGAATTGACTCGTAATGCCCCGTAATCCTATTCTGGGGACGGATAAGGGTTAGGGGTGTTATATGAGTTATTTAACAACATGAAGAAAGGAGTATTTTGATATGTTATTATTTGATAGTTGAGATCGACTCAGTTGTTTTTATCTGAGCAAGCTGGTCAGTTGAAAGGTAATTTGAGTTACATGCATTTAAGTTTATCCTTAGGTAAGAAAATAAAATCTTGTACATTCCTGGATGAATAGACGGACACTGTAATATCCTAAATTAGGGCTTAATCGGAATAGTGGTTTCGTGACCACAAATCCGAGATAGAAATAATTACTTTACAATGATTTTGATGTTTATGATATGATTGCATGATTGTGTGAAAATTTCGTGATAAAATTCTATGCCTAAAGTGCTTAAATTGAAAGTAGGGACTAAATCGAATAAGTTGCAAAACTTGCATTCTAGAAGTTTTTAGTATGAAATTGTTTTGGAATATTAATGAGGAGGTCTTAAATAGCAATTTGACCAATTTTAAGTTCATGGACAAAATTAGGACACGGAAGGAATTTTTGGAAAGTTTAGTAGTAAGGGTATTTTGGTCATTTAGTTATTAAAATGAATTAAAAACAAAATTAAAAGCCAATTTTTGTCCATCTTCTTCATTAGGCCGAAATTTCAAGGGTTCTCCATAGCTAGGGTTTGTTTCAAGCTTCCAAGCTCCATAGTAAGTGATTCCAAGCCCCGTTTTAATGTTCTTTATGTTTTTGGAATCCCAGAAGCTCGATTAAGCTTATGCTAGCAATAATTCAACCTAGGGTTTATATTTGGAAAAATACCCATAGGTGAAATTTGTGTACTTTGATGTTTTATGATAGAATATGGGGTTTTAAATTATGTTAGACAACTTGTGCTACTCGATTTTTAGTGAAAACGAGTAAAAGGGCTTAATCGGCAAAAATACCTAATAGTCACAAGTATATGTTAGAGAGAGAATTTGATGTTGCCATAGAAGGGAAAAGTGATCAGCATGTTATAAAACATAAGAATAAGAAATAAAGTTTAATTCCCGAGCCTAGGGGCAAAAGTGTAATTATGCAAAAGTTTAGGGGCAAAAGTGTAATTTTTTTAAAGTTCGTATTAAGTGCTGTCTTGATAAATGTATGTATTAAATAAGATTAATTTGGTATTATAGATCAAGAAAAACGAGATTCAAGTCGTGATCGAGGAAAAGAAAAGATTGTGGACTAAATTGCAAAATCTTTATATTTTGGTACCAAGGTAAGTTCATGTGTAAATGTAGTAATATAATTGTTGTTTTAAGGAATTTAATGTTGTTTATATGATATGATGCTTATTATTATCATGAAACGTTATGTTTTGTGGTTATTGTTGAATAATATGTAATTATGTGAATTACTTGATGAGTATGAACTATCACCGAGTATCGGTTCCGATATTCCGTGGAAGACGACAAAGATGTGAGATCGAGGAAAAAATCCCGTTTGAACCTTAGGAATAGATTAGGATACAAGTGACATGTCACTAGGATGGTTGAGCATCCGAACTCGTTGAGTTGAGTCCGAGTTCACTTATGGATGCGAATGTCCGAACTCGTTGAGTTGAGTCCGAGTTTGTGAAATGTAACTAGGCATCCGAACTCGTTGAGTTGAGTCCGAGTCCACTTATGGATGCGAACGCCCGAGCTCGTTGAGTTGAGTCCGAGTTCACTTAGGGGCGGATTACATGATTTCTTGATTACATATGAGGCACTTATGTGCAAATTATCCGTGTATCCGAGTTGTATTCCGATGTGTTCAACGGGTGAAATTTCTAGTTTAATGGAAGAGCACTTAAGATATAAGTGACGTTTTGGGTAAGTGTTGTGAAATGGACACTTTGGACAGGTATGTTCTTAACCCTCGGATTGAAAATAGATACAACAACGATAAGGTGGTAAGATGATGAATGATGTTTAAAGATGTGATATATGTTTTGGTGGTACCATGCTAAAGTTGTTTGGTATATTTGTATTGTTATGTTACTTGTTATTTACATATGAACTTACTAAGCATTTATGCTTACTCCTTCCTTTTCATTCACTGTAGTTTTGAACAAGCCGGCTCAGGAATCGGGACAGGTCGAAAGTTCGATCACACTATCCAAAGGACTTTTATCTTGGTAAATGGCTTGTACAACTACTTAAGTATGGCATGTATAGCAATATACCTATTTTGTGTAAATAATTTTATGATATGGCCATGTTTGGTTGAGAAAATGTTTGATATTGATAAGTCATGGTGATGGCTAATTTAGATCATGTTTGATATCATGGAAGTTTAACAGGTTATCTAGTTCATAAAAATTCATGGAAAGATGAAACTTGCCTTAAAACAGAATATTGCTGCAGCAATGACATGAATTTGAAAAATCACTAAAAATAGTATAAATAGAAATAAATAATGAGTAAGTTATGAAATTTAAGCTTAATGAGTCTATTTTCATATGGATTGAACAAAATAGGAATATAAATTATATTTTATGAGATATTTAAACTTTTGCGAAAGAGGGCCAGAGTGATTTCTGGATCCCCTGTTCTGACTTTAAAAATTCATAATAAATTTTACTAAAATAATTAGAAGTTTTTATTTATATGTACAGATGACTTATTAAGTCTAGTTTTAATAGAAACAAACCTCATAGTCATTGAAATTTTGTATAGAGATATATCTGATTCGTAATACACAGAGGTCAGAGCAGTCGAACCCTGAAACAGGGGATATTTAATTAATAAACTGTACTAATTGGCCAATAAAAAATTCTAGAAAACAATTAGTAAATAGATATATGAGTCTAGATTCAGGGAAAATTTACGGATCTTGATTTCAAGTTTCGTAACTCGAGATATGATTTTTCTTGTAACTGTGACACGAGTAGCTAGAAAGCTGTGAATGTAGAAACAAATGATTTGAAGTTCTTAAATTGATAAATTATGTTCGGTAACCCCTCAAGCTCGACTCCGGTGATGGTCTCGGGCGTGGGGGCGTTACAGACACTTTGAAGGAAGAATTCATATTCTAGAAAGTATGATACAGAGATATACTTATTAGATTTTTTCTAATCGAATGATGTCGTTATGAGTTAAAGCTGTTCTGATTGATAAAGTTATCACATTTGTGAAAGTATGAACGGTCTGTTGCATGTTAGCAAAGTTAAAAATAGTCAAAGGTGTCATTAACTGAAGCACTAGTTCTAGGTTTTGTTTGAATTGAGTAAAGAATTCGTGATTTTTCAGAGATGCACTATCGAACGGATTGGAATGTGTTTTAATACTAGAATGTAAAATAGCAGTTTATGCTTTCAGACAGTTAAAGTCTCTTTAAAAGAATTGTTCGACGAGTGACATAGAGTCGGTCACTAGTATGTCTGTGTTGAGAAATTGATGACATCATTTGTTCGACTAAAAATTTCATATGCTTCTTGATTCCAATAGTATAAAGTGTTTAATGTTACAGAAAAATATGAAATTAAGACAACGTTGATGGCTTGAACTATTGAAAGATTGTGAATAGTTAACGATTAACCTTTGGGGAAGTAGATATAGTTGCAGATGCTTTAATTGAAAGCTTTTGTTCATTTTTTGAGTTTGGTTACATGATTAACCTTATTTGATGATGATCTTAATCTAGCTAAATTAAAAAGCTAAAGCGATGTTTTTTTTGCAAGATTGAGAACCTCAGGAATGTGATAATGGGTGGTAAACTAAACGAGTACAGTGTGAGATGACCTTTGATTCTGATTTCTGATATTATTACTCTGAGATAGAATTCGCGCAATGAATTATCCAAAGCTTATGTAGAAAATGTTGTACGAAACTCAGTAGTAGCTCGTTTGTTCATTTAGATAGTAATTTAAATCCTTGACGATATACTCCGACACTGTGTTTCAGAGTCCAAAGGTGATTGGAAAGAGATGTACAAGGTGAAATTGATTTGTGATTCTGAGGAGAAAGGTGAAAGTGATTCATGAAAGTTGAAAGCAACTTTAGACTGACATAAGTAGTATACAAAATTTAAAAATTTAAGGTATTGGATTCCAAAACGATGACAGAGTGCTTTTGAAAGTATTGCCCTCGAAGAGGACTCTTTGATGAGGTAGAGAAAATTACGAGAACGTTACCATTGCCCTCGAAAAGGACTCTTTGATGAGGTAGAGAAAATTATGAGAACGTTACCATAATCTCCTTTCTGGTAAGATTTTCGGGGACGAAAATCCCTAAGGCGGGAGAGTTGTAGCAGCCTGATTTTGGGCCTAGTCAGAACAGTGGTTTCGGGACCACGAATCCAACGTATAAAAATTTATTTTTATTATATTTTTATGGTCTACAAGTCTATGGAATGATTTCGTGAAAATTTCGTTCAAAAATTTTGACGTTTGGGCACTAAATTTAGCCAAAAGAACTAAATTGTAAAACGTGCAAAAGTTGAGTTCTACATGCTAGAGGTGTCTAATTGTTATGAAATTTTAAATTGAAGGTCTTTAAATGGTAATTAGACCATTGGTTAAGCTGGGGGACAAAAATGGACATGGTTAGGTATGTTTCTAAAGTTTTTCATTAAGGGCATTTTAGTAATTTGGTAATTAAATGAATTAAAAAGCCAAATTAAAAGCCAATTTTTGTCCATCTTCCTCCCATGGCCAAATTTTACAAGGAGAAGCCATGGATATGGTTTTTCAAGCTTCCAAGCTCTATTGTAAGTCCGTTCTAGCCCCGTTTTTAATGATTTTTATGTTTTTGAAATCCTTGTAACATGATCTATCTATTTCTACCACTAATTTAAGACATAATCAAAGTCTAAAATTTTACCCATGATGGATATTTGTGTATTTTGATATTTAATGGTAGAAAACACATGTTAGTTGTTAGATAAACGACTTTTGCTAAGTGATTTTCAATGAAAATGCCTAAAAAAGACTTATTTGTAAAAAGTTGTAAAGTAGGTGTTAAAATGCGAATTAAAGAAAACTTTGGGCTTCTATAAGCATGTATAAGGTTCGGCTAGGCATGGGTATTGAAGAAATTAAGTACATTTCATTTTACTAGTCTAGGGACTAAAATGTAAAAATGTCAAACTTTAGGGGCAAAAATGTAAATTTTGCCATAATGTGATTTTGGGCTGATTTGAATAGTATAATGATTAAATAAGTTAAATGTGATATTATAGGTCAAGAAAAATAAGGTTTGGAATTAAAACGGGGAAAAATGAGTATTTGACGGTTAGGTTATTTTCGCCATTTTTATGTCGAGGTAAGTTTGTATGTTTAATAAGCATTAAATTATATATGTACAAATTCTTAATTGATATAATTGTGGTAAGTGCTATATTATTGAAATGAAATGTGAATGCTATTGAGTACGATACCACGGAAATGACCGACAGAGATTCGATACAGTGAAAATCCTAGTTGAACCTTAGGAATAGATAGTATACAAATGTCATGACATTAGGGTTACTGAGATTACCTTTAAGACCGTATCTGGGATATGGCATCAATATGAGACTTCGTGTAAGACCATAGCTGGGCTATTGTCATCGATACGAGATTACATGTAAGACCATATCTGGGATATGACATTGTTACAGTACTGTGTGTACGAGATTCCCGAGTATCCTTTATTATTCCAAGTGGTTCAATGGGTAATTTAATGGGTATGTCAAAGAAGAGAAAGATCATATAAGTATTACGAATTGGTACAGATATGTACATAAAGTTTATAAGCATTGACTTCATGATATTGTGAGTTCATGGTTTCCACGAGAAGGTTTTTGCGAAAGCCTTGTGAATATTGGTCCATACTTGTGATGTAAGAAATTCATGTTAAATTCGATTGAAACTCATGTAATTGGCTTTCGGGCCAAATTGGGTTATGATATAGTATGTTTTATTCACACAAATTGTGATTTATCGGATACTAGAAAAAGGAAAGATTGGCATAATTGCTTAATAAAATGATTACGGAAGTATGAGAAAATATGAACTTTAAACAATTGAAAATTGTTAAAATATATACTTGAAATGTGAATACTCATAATTAATGTACAAGTTTACTATGAAGGTCAAAATGATTTGTTAATTGATGTAATATGTTACAAAGGAGAGATTAAGGTTGTTAGGCTAATGTCAAAATGTGTTAAATGATGCTTATAAGTTGATAGAGCAAACATTGTGATTGAATAAAATTACAACTTTGAGATTCATAGCAATTTGTATTATCTTGTGTCTAATTTGATGGATTTGATGAAATATTGGTATGAGTTGCTTATTATTTTCGTACGGACTTACTATATATAGCTTTCCCCCTTCCTTTCCCATGTTTTATAGTGCCGTCAAGCTAGCTCGGGTTGGAGATCGCTAGAGATATTATCACACTATCAAGCTATCAATTTTGGTATTGATGAATTCAAGTATTTTAAGTTTATGGCATGTATAGGAACTCGGTCTTTTGGTCATATGTATTGGTTTGTAAAGATTCATGGTTCATTTTGTATATAGTCTTCGAAGTTGGCTAATGTTGGTTATGAGTATATTCATATATATATCGATACCTTTGGTGATATGATCATGGTATGCTTGGTGAATGTGAATTTTTTGGAAATGTGATTTATGGCATGAAAGTGAAATGTTTGGTAATGTGGTCTATTGATGAGATGATAAATTTGTGTGTACAATAAGGTAACTAGAGAGTAGTTAAATGAAGCCTAATGAAGGTGAAATTGACATGAATGATTTATGGCACGACAAATGTTTTGTGTGTGATAAATGTTGATATGGTATTGGTATGTGATGTTCATAATTATAAATGATTTGGTTGACGTTACATGTTTGAATTTGTGTCATCTGATGTTGTGTTGATGTGTGCAAGTGAGGGTGACAAAATGGCTTGGTAAATAACCTTGTTTTTGTCCGCACGGGTAGACACACGGGCGTGTGTTTAGGCTGTGTGTAACACCCTGAATTTGGGCCTAGAAGTTTTGGACCTTGAGCATGGGAGCGGTTGAAGGCAGCTTATAATATTTTGTTGTGCATGTAAATTTCGTTAATGAAGGCTTGTTTTAGTGGTTAAGTGTGCTGAGAAGTGTTGGAGAAGTCCTAGGTTCAAACCTGGACTCTAGCAAAAATTTTGGTTTAAGGTAAATCAAACCCAGGGTGTAGTAGGTAGGCCTTGAGAATATTGTTGGAGGAATTGTGCCACAAAAAGGAGTGTGGCATAGTGGCAAGGTGGCGCCACTTAGGGGACAAGGAAGTGACGCCATAGAGGAAGCAAGGGGTCCAAGGTTCAAGTCTTGGCTCTTGCTGTAACAGCCCGATTTTGGGCCTAGTCGGAACAGTGGTTTCTGGACCACTATTCCGAGGCCAGAGAAAATTATTTTAGTATTATTTTATGTGTTATAATATGATTTTATAAGTGCATGTTAATTTTGGTATATTAATTTTAGCGATTTCTAGTCCAATTTCGAAAAAGGATTAAATCGCGTAAAAAGTAAAAGTTGTGTTTTAATACCTAAAGGTGTTAAATTGCCTTGTATCTTAAATTGGGGGTCTTTAAAGTGAAATTAGGCCATTGAAAGTGTGATGGCCGGCCATGGGAGACAAAATAGTTGAAAAGTCAAAATTAGACAAAATAGTTTTATTATTAACAAATAAAAAAAAGAAAAAGCAATCATTTTTCTCTTCCCCTTCACCGAAATATGCAGCAAAGAAAGGGTTTTGAAGCTGGAAAATTTCAGCAACATATTTCCCTTGCTTGTAAGTGATTTTAATGTCTTTGCTTGATGATTTTTGTATTTTTGGAACCCCTAAAGCATAAGCTTTCATAAGAGGGGATTATTTTGAAAAATGATGAAGAGTCTAGGGTTTTACCATGAGAGTAAATGTGTTGTTTGCTGTATTTTTATGGAAGATTATGAGTCCTAGTTGTCTAATAAACAACTTTCGTGAAAGAAATTGCATGAAAATACGTTAAAAAGGGGTAAATTGCTAAGTTGTAAAATGAGTTGTAAATGTGTAAATTAGTTGAAATTATGAGTTGCTATAGTTATGAAAATGGTTCATCTAGACTCAAGGAGTAAAGAAATATGATAAAAATTAATTTACGAGCATTGGGGCAAAAGTGTAAATATGCAAAAGTTTAGGGGTCAAAATGAAAATTTGTAAAAATATGATTTTTAGACCCATATAAATATTGTGACTAATTGGTAGGCTAAATGTGATGTTATAGATGATGAAAATTGAGATTTGGACCTAGAACGGAAAGAAATCGATTTATGGACGAGTATGTCTTTTCACCTTTGTGGTATCGAGGTAAGTTCATGTGTAAATAATGTAGCATAATTGTTATTTTTAAGTTATTGATGTTAAATATATGATATGCTGATTTTTATCATGAAAAATATGCTTTGTGGTTATTTTCGAATAAAATGCAAGTTATGTGTATTATCTGTTAAATATAAAGTGCTACCGAGTATTGGTTTCGGTATTTTACGGAAGATGGCAAGGATATGTGTTTGAGGAAAATCCCGTTTGAACCTTAGGAATAGATTAGGATACAAGTGACATGTCACTAGGATGGTTGAGCATCCGAACTCGTTGAGTTGAGTCCGAGTTCACTTATGGATGCGAATGTTCGAACTCGTTGAGTTGAGTCTGAGTTCGTGAGATGTAACTAGGCATCCGAGTTCGTTGAGTTGAGTCCGAGTTCAGTTATGGATGCGAACGCCCGAGCTCGTTGAGTTGAGTCCGAGTTCACTTATGGGCGGGTTACATGGTAGCTTGGCTACATATGTGGCACTTATGTGCAAACTTTCCATATATCTGAATTATATTCCGATGTGTTCAACGGGTAAAATTCTACTCAAATGGAGGAATACTCGAGATGAAAAGGACGTATTGGTAAATGTTGTGAAATGGATACTTTGAATAGGTATGTACTTAACCCTCAGGATGAAAACTCGACATAACAACAATATGGTAAGATGGTAAATGAAAATGTGATATGAATGTCTCGGTGATGATTATACAAACGATGTTGTATTAATTTTGTGAACAATGATCATGAATGAGTAATTTAGCCTTGACAGATTTGAGTTACTGCAGTAGTGTAACTTTGAAAATACACTAAAAATAGTGGAAAATGAGTTAGAGGCAGAATAAAATATGGGATTAAAGATCAATGAGTCTATTTTCACATGAAAGAAACAGGGGAAGAAAAAGAATTCCATATTGTGTGATATTTGAATTCTTGTGAAACAAGGTCTGAATGAATTCGAGATCCCCTGTTATAACTTTAGAAATTCACAAAAGATTGTACAAAAATTATTAAGAGTTATACCTTACATGCATAGATTCCTTATTGAGTCTATTTTTATGGGAAATAAACGAAATGGTTGTTGGAATTTTTTACAGGGAGAAATTCGGTTTGTAGTGAACAGGGGTCAGAGTGGTCATACCCTGAAACAGGGGATACTTTAACTAATAAACTGTACTATTTGAATTAACCAAAAATTCTGGAATTTTTATGAAAGAAAGGAAAATAAGTCTAGTTTCAGGGAAAATTAACGTAACTTAATTTCGAGTTTTGTAGCTCCAGATATAAATAATTTAGTGACTGTTGCTCAGGAAGACAGCTTGTAGTGAACTTGAGCATATGTTGTAAACATTGATAAAACAAGTTAATGAGTTGCTTATTGTTTTCATATGAACTTACTAAGCGAAAGCTTACCCCCATTCTTTCCCATGTTTTTTAGAGTTTCCAGGTTAGCTCGGGTTGGAGGCCGTCAAAGATATTATCACCCTATCGAGTTAACGTTATCGGAGTAAGTAAACTCAAGTGATTCGAGTCTATGGCATGTATAGGGTTTTAATGTGAGTATGTAATATTATGATTTAGCCAAAGGCATTGGCTTGTTATTAAGGTAGTATTAGTTATGTAAATTGGCCTATGTCGGCTAATATCATTATGGGCCCATATGATTATTCTTATGCATTTATGTTATTATTTCTTGTGATGTGGCTTACAACATGTATGCCTAGAGATTCATTGATGAGCTAGTAACTAATGCAGGATTAAGTGATTGGTAAATAGTTAATAATGCTTCATGAATGGTTTGTGATGTAATGATAGTTATGTCTAGTATGTGGTAATGATATGGGCAAATTCTATAATATTTATTGCATAAGAAAATAACTTGAGCATAACATGTTTGTAGATGTTTAAGAGCTCATTTATGTCACGTTGTATGTTATTGGATAAGTATGTATCTATGCATATGGTGTGAGAGTGATAAAAGGCTTAATAATTAGCCTATTTCTGGCCACACGGCCTGAGCACATGGGCGTGTGAAGCCTTAACGCAAGAGATTTTTTTAAGTTTTTCATGAGTTCTCGATTGGGTCCTGAACCACTCCAGATGTATGTTTTGGGCCTCGTAAGCCCTTATATGCGACAGATTGTATGTGAAAAGAAAAGTTTTTAACTATTTGAGATTTCATGGCCCTGTTTAGTATGAAAGTGTTAGTAAAAGTCAGGTAGCACCTCGAACCCCGTCCTGGCGTCGGATGCGGGCGAGGGGTGTTACACTTGCAATATATTTTGGTTTTTCTTTTCAATAAATCTAGAAGCAAGTAGGTGCGCTTTAAAGTTTAATGTGTTGGATTTATGACACAAATGAGTTGATGGCCTAATGGTGGTGGCGTGAGTTGGCATGTGAGAGGACTTTGGTTCGAATCCCTTGGCACGCAAAGGTTGATTATTTTGCTATGTTGGGACGGCAAGAGTTGGTGTTAGTTTTAAACTCTGCTGATGGAGGGATCCCACATCAGGAAGCTAACATAAGAGTAGATGGAGAGCTGGCTTTAAATAGAGCAAACCATGAGAAGAGTAGGCATACCCTTCTTGGCTGATCCCTTTCGCTTTGTGACGTGCTCGTTTGGGTTGGGCGTCAGCTAAGAGTGCTTGGAGCTCGGATTAACTGCAGTCTCCTAACAGGTGTGTATTTCTCACTACTCTAGCTGTAGGATGGCTACTTCGGGCCGCGATGGGCCGAAAGGGGCCATGTGGGCCCAATGGGCCAAAAGGGGCCATGTGGGCCTATGGGCCCAATTGGATAAGTTGTTTGATTGTATAGTAAATATTGGACTAGGCTAGGTGAATCTCATATCTGTGGCTAGATTTGGGCTAAAGGGCCACACGAGCGTGTGGGTCCATTTGGGCCGAGAAGGGCTTTAGGCCCATTGGTATTGTTATCCCTGTTTAGAATACTTTAGTTTACCAAATTATTGAAATACCCCCAGTTGTAAAATTACCAAAGTACCCCCAGTTTATAAAATTACCCAAATATCAAATTACCGAAATACTGTCGATTGTAAAATTACTGAAATACCCTCGACTTGTAAAATTACCAAAGTACCCTCGATTTACAAAATTACCATTTTACCCTCGATTTACGGAATTACTATTTTACCCTAGATTTATAGAATTACCATTTTACCCTCTATTTATAGAATTACCGTTTTACACTCTATTTACAAAATTACTGTTTTACCCTCGATTTATAGAATTACCATTTTACCCTCGATTTATAAAATTACCGTTTTACCCTCGATTTATAAAATTACTGTTTTACTCTCAATTATAGAATTACTATTTTACCCTCGATTTACAGAATTACTGTTTTACCCTCGATTTATAGAATTACCATTTTACCCTCGATTTAAAGAATTACTGTTTTACCCTCGATTTACAGAATTACCGTTTTTCCCTCGATTTACAGAATTATTACTTTACCCTCGATTTACAAATTACTATTTTACCCTCGATTTACAGAATTATCGTTTTACCCTCGATTTATAGAATTACTGTTTTACCCTCGATTTACAGAATTATCGTTTTACCCTCGATTTATAAAATTACCATTTTACCCCTAGGGTATTAAATGATTGTTTTGCCCTTGTGGGCAAGTGACTTACTTGGACTGTGTGGTTGACGGATTTGATTATGAATATATGTTGGTGATATGAATGACTTGACTGTGACTGTTTGATTCAAATATGGGCATGATATTCTGATTCTGTATGTTGTATGCCATGTCATGTATATCTATTGCATGGGATACGGGTTATATTGATGGAGGAAGCGCAATCTGGTGGCCTCGCCACATAGATCTGTTCTGGTGACTTCGTCACAATATCTGGCAGCCTCGCTGCAATCTGGTGGCTTCGCTACATATATATATCTGTTCTAGTGGCCTAGCCACAATATCTGTATCTGGTGACTTCATCACAATATCTGGCAGCCTCGCTGCAATTTTTGTGGTGTGTAGCGGTTGGGTGGGTCGAGTAGTCTCCCCACATGGTGTAAGGTTGGTACGGGGGTGTATACGGCTGGATTGGGTTGGGATTGCATTCACATTCTGATTTTGATTCTGTTACCTGATATTGATTCTGATTCTAATTTTGTCACCTGATTCTGATTCTGATTCACATTTCGATTCTAGTTCTGATAATGTTTCTTATTCTGTAATGGGCTAAGGCCCATCTGGTACTGTCTGTTATAGTGGGCTAAAGCCCAATTGATACTGAAACTGTAAGTAAGGCTGGGGCCAGACTTTTAATTCTTTTATATGACTGACTGTTCCTTTTTAGTAGGGGATTTCACACTGAGTTTTCGTAAACTCACCCCGTTTATTAACCTTTCAGTTAATTTTCAGCCTTAGACGGATCGGAGCTACGAGGGGCTCGAAGGAAGCCACACACACTGTTTATTTTATAGTTTTGATTATTACTTTTAAATGTTTTATGTGGGTTGTAGTAAAGCCGTTGTAATTTTCTGGATTTCAAATTTGGAATTTTATTTATTGTTCTTATAATTGCTAGTATTAAAACACGGTTTTCCAAAGCAGCTACTGTTGTTCAAAACATCACGTATCCGCAATTATTTTTAAATTAAGCTATCGCAACTACCAAGATTTTTACAAAGTTGTTAAGAATGTTATTTAGCTGAGGTTTTCTAAAAAGGTTTAAAAAGGGCATAAGTTTTTAATTATTAAGAAGGGTTTTTAATGGAAACATGGTTTTCGAAAAACACTTCAATATGACACGTCAGATCTGGCCATAACGTCTGGGCCAAGTTTGGGGTGTTACATTGTGTGTGACACAAAGTCAGCCCTATGCGCATGTGATTCAGTCGTGTGTCCCCTACACCTAAATTGTTGCAAAACAGAATGCTCAGTATCAAGCACACGGGTATGAGACACGGCCGTATATCTCAACCGTGTGAAGGACACAGCCTCGGGACATGGGAGTGTGTCTTGGCCGTGTGACTTCAATTTGTTCTTGGTGACAAACAGAGAGTTACACAGGTTTGGGACACGGGCATAAGTGACCACACGGCCTACCCACACGGGCATGTCCCAAGCCGTACGGTTTTGTGGCCCTTAAAACATGAAAAATTTTCTAAAGTTCTTGGTTTAGTCCCGAACCGCTTCCAAAGCAAGTTTTTGTATGATCAATTTCAAGATGTTTTTAATTTGATGCCAAATTTATGACTCAAAAATGTATGTTGCTTGTGCTTAAGACTAGTAATGCCTCGTACCCTGTTCCAGCACCGAATAGGGGTAAGGGGTGTTTCACTCGTAACAATTTTAAACTGTGTTTTCATATAGTAAATGGATCCCCACCGAGCTGTAGCTGATCATGTAAAAAGTAATGCATCGGCTCCCGCTAAAGGGGCAGCATCATCGAAAATAAACCTCCCGCGGTCAGTCAGGGAGGATGGGCTATAGAAGCCTTCCACCATATGATGAATGAGTGGTATTCAGAGTTTGTTTGAACAAATCCGAATGCTCAACATCCTCCACCCCCTCCTTATCCCAAACTGATTCTTGTAGTTTCCCAAGGCCTGGATTTGGTAAGAAAGAATAAGCCTCCGGTTGATAAGATTTGAAAATAAGGGGCTGAGGAATTTAGAGCTAATGTAGATGATGACGACGATAGGGCCGAGTTCTGGCTTGAGAATACTATCATGGTTTTTGATGAGTTATCATGTACACCCGAAGAATGCTTGAAATGTGCTATATCGTTATTGAGGGACATAGCATATCACTGAAGGAAGACACTAGTATCTGTGGTACCGAGAGAGAGGGTTACATGGGAGTTCTTTCAGGAGGAATTCAGAAAGAAATATATTAGTCAACGGTTCATCGATCAGAAACGCAACGAATTTCTTGAGCTAAAACAGGGTCGAATGTCAATGACAGAGCATGAGCAAAAATTTGTTAGGCTCAGTAAGTACGCCCGAGTGTGTGTTCCTCTGAGGCTATTATGTGTAAAAGGTTCGAAGATGCGCTGAATGAGGACATCCGATTGTTAGTTGGAATCTTGGAACTAAAAGAATTTGTTATATTGGTTGAACGAGCTTGCAAAGTCAAAGAGAAAAGAAAAGCCGAGAGTGAGGCTAGAGATGCAAGAAAAAGGCTGATGATTAAGTCATTTCAATCTTAGTCAAAGAAATCTAGAAAAATGAATTCTCCTTCAAATGTATCAGTTGGGTATTCACACTGAGACCGCAGGAAGCAATATTTGAGTTTTAAACCTCAAGCTACTTCAATTGCAAGAGTGGGTAATGTTAGATCTAATAAACCTGAAGGTCAGCATTATGGAAGAAGACATCCGAGTGAGTGTAGGATGAATGACCAAGCTTGTTTCAAGTGTGGTTCCCAAGATCATTTTATCCGAGATTGCCCTAAAATGGCTAAGAAAGAACAATTTCTGAGTGCAAGGTAGAGTAATACTACCAATAAGGTTAATCCATTGAGAAATACTGGGAATGGAACTAGCAGTAAAGGTGTGATAAAAGATACAACCATGAGATCTAAGGCCAGAGCACCTGCTAGAGCTTATGCCATTCATGCTTGTGAGGATGCGTCATTTACCAATGTGATTACTGGTACATTTTCTCTTTATGATACTAATGCTATTGCATTGATTGATCTTGGATTGACTCATTCTTATGTTTGTGTGAATTTGGTATCTAGTAAGAGTTTGCCTGATGAGTCTACTAAATTTGTAATTAAAGTTTCAAACCCCTTAGGCAAATATGTGCTAGTTGATAAAGTTCCTTTGATGGTTCGAGGTCACTATTTTTCGCCAACTTAATGTTGTGCCATTTGATGAATTTGATGTTATTTTGGGTATGGACTGGTTGACACTGCATGATGCCATAATAAATTGTAAACAGAAAACTATTAAATTGAAATGTGAAAATGGTGAGGTTATTCGGGTTGAAACTGATAAATCAAGTGAATTGCCTATAGTGGTTTCATTATGTCTGTTCAGAGGTACGTAAGGAAAGGTTGTGAAGCTTATCTTGCTTATGTGTTGAATATGAAGATGTTTGAATTGAAATTTGAATTTTAGTACCACATTTCATCTGCAAACCGACGGTTAGTCTGAAAGAGTAATTTAGATTCTTGAAGGTATGCTCCAATGTTGTGTTCTAGAATTTGAAGGTAGCTGGAAGAAATATCTACCATTGGTCGAATTTGCTTATAATAATAGTTTCCAATCGAGTATAAAGATGGCACCCTATGAGGCATTGTATGGCCGCAAGTGTCAAACATCATTGTATTGGACTAAGCTTAGTAAGAGACAGATTCATGGGGTTGATTTGGGTAGAGAAATTGAAGAAAAAGTAAAGGTAATCCGTGATTGCTTGAAAGTTGCTTCAGATCGACAAAAGTCGTATGCAGATTTGAAAAGAAAAGAGATTCAATTTCAGATTGGTGATAAAGTATTTCTGAAAGTATCTCCATCGAAGAAGATTCTAAGATTTGTCCATAAAGGCAAGTTATGTCCACGTTTCATCAGGCCGTATGAGGTTATTGAAAAAATAGGGCCAGTGACATATTGGTTAGCTTTACCGACAGAATTGGAAAGGATTCATAATATGTTTCATGTGTTGATGTTGTGATGATACCGTTCTGACCCCTCACATGTAATTTCACCGATAGAGATTGAGATATGATTTGATATGACTTATGATGAGGATCCGATCAAAATTTTACCTCGAGAAGTTAAACAACTGAGAAATAAGAGCATGGCCCTAGTGAAATGTTTATGGCAACGACATGGGGTCGAAGAGGCTACATGGGAACCCAAGGAAGCTATGAGAAAACAATATCCAAACCTATTTTCTGGTAAGATTTTTCGAGGACGAAAATCCCTAAATGGGGAGAGTTGCAACAGCCCGATTTTGGGCCTAGTGGAAACAGTGGTTTCAGGATCACAAATCTGATGTAGAAATATTTATTTTTATTATATTTTTATGGTCTATAGTTTTATGGAATGATTCTGTGAAAATTTTGTTTGAAATTTTTGACGTTTGAGCACTCAATTTAGCAAAAAAGACTAAATTGTAAAAAGTGCAAAACTTGAGTTCTATAAACTAGAGGTGTCTAATTGCTATGAAATTTTACATTAGAGGTCCTTAGATGGTAATTAGACCATTACTTAAGTTGGTGGAAAAAATGTACATGGAGTAAGAGAAATTTTAGTGTTTTAAGAAAAGGGCATTTTGGTCATTTGGTTAATAAATGAATTAATAAGCAAAATAAAAGCCAATTTTTGCTCATCTTCTTCCCTTTGGCTGGAATTTACAAGAGGAAGACATATCTAGGGTTTTTCAAGCTTTCAAGCTTGATTGTATGTCCATTTTTGCTCCGTTTTTAATGTTCTTTACATTTTTGAAGTCGTTGTAACTCGATCTACCTATTTCTAGCACTAATTTGAGGAATGATTAAGGTATAGGGTTTGACCCATGTTAGAAATGTTTGTATTTTGATGGATAATGGTAGAAAGTGCAAGTTTGGTGTTAGAAAAACAACTTTTTCTAAGTGATTTTCGATAAAAATGTCAAAAAGGACCTATTTGTAAAAGTTATGAAATAAGTAGTAAAAGTGTGATTAAGTGGAAAATGTGGGCTGGTATAAGTATGAAAATGATTTGACTAGGCTTGGGTTTTGAAGAAATTGAATAAGTTTCAATTTAGGAACCTAAGGACTGTAACACCCCCACGCCCGAAACCGTCACCGGAGTCAAGCTTGAGGTGTTACTAAACTTACCTTTTAAACAACTCTAAACCACTTATTTTAATTTTCGGAATAAACTATTTTTCTGCATCATGGTTGCTTAAAAATTCATTTCTCAAGTTTCAAAACTCGAAATTAAGATCCGTAAATTTTTCTTGAAACTAGACTCATATATCTATCTACTAATATTTTTCTATAATTTTTTACTTATCCAATTAGTACAGTTTCTTAGTTAAAGTTACACCTGTTTCAGAATTCCACTACACTAGCCTCTACTTACTATGAACCACTTTTCTCTCTGTACAAAAATCATATGACTATAACATTTGTTTATATTAAAACTAGATTAAATAAGAATTCTAACCATATAAAGTACACCACCTAATTATTTTTTTAAAATTTATGGTGAATTTCTAAAGTTGGAACAAGGGATCTAGAAATCGCTCTGGCCCTATTTCACCAAAACTCAGATACCCTATAAAATACAAAACCTTTACCTATTTTGCTTATTCCATAACAAAATAGACACAACGAGCTTTAATTTCATATATTATTCACCATCAGCCCATGTCTCTACAATTTCTTGTGATTTTTCAAAATCCCGTTATTTCTGATACTTGAATCTATTTTTAAGTTACTTTCACATTTTTCTTAGTTTTCATGTGATAGTTACTACTTAATCATACATACTATTAAACATGTATATCATCAGCCACTCTATTAGCTAATCACTTGCAAGTATTTAAACATCATTCATTGATCATATCATATCAAAAGAAACCAAGTTCCTATACATGCCATACACAAAACGAAACGTCTAACTATACCAATGTGATTTCTTCGATAGTGTGATCGGGTCTCCGACGTTTCCTTCGATCCCTGAATGGCTTGATAAAAACTATAAAAAATAAAGAAAATAAAGAGAGTAAGCACTAGGCTTAGTAAGCTTACAAGCAAATAAATTACAACATTCAACATAATGAATAATTATACATAATGTCACCTAGCCTCATAAACTTTCTTTACTTCTCATTTTCTACCTTCTTCTTTACTCACTTACCTTCTTTCTATGTACCATCCCTTTTGCTGATAATTCACTGTAATTTAACGTGTACAATGGCCCGTTGAACCACTCAGAATACTAAGGATACTAGGGTCATTCCTGTCTATCAATATCCTGCCAATGCCATGTCTTCGACATGGACTTACATGAATTATTCCTGGCTCCAATGCCATATACATATCTAATATGGGCTTACATGGCTCATTCCTGTCTCCAAATCCATATATCTGATATGGACTTACATGGCTCATTTCTGTCCTGTCCTGTCCTGTCAACCCCAATATCCTAACATTCCTAAGGTTCAAACGGGGCTTCCTAATACTTTTTCTCTGTCACTTCGCCTTTAATTCGACTTTAAATATTCTAAAAAAATAAGTATATAAATGCTGGAAATTGACAATAATAATGTAAAATAAAAGAATATTGCATTTATTTACTGTAAACTTACCTCGATACAAAATGTGACTAAACTTTACAATTTAGTCCTTTACTTTTTCTTTTCCCCGATCTACTCCCGAATTTCGCTCTTCTTGATCTATAATAGCAAATTTAACTTATTTAATATTCACATTTATCAAAACAGTCCTTGACCCAAACTTTGGCAAAATTACATTTTTGCCCCTAAACTTTCACATATTTGCACTTTTTCCCCAAGCCTCGTAATTTAAACTTCATCCTATTTTCTTATGTTTTATGAAATGCTGATCATTTTTCCCTTCTATGACAACATCAAATTCACACTCTAACGTGTACTTATAACTATTAGGTATTTTTACCGATTAAGCCCTTTTACTCATTTTCACTTAAAACCGAGTAGCACAAGTTGTCTAACATAATTTAAAACCTCATATTCTATCATAAAACATCAAAATAAACACCTTTCACCTATGGGTATTTTTCCAAATATGAACCCTAACTTAAATTATTGCTAGCATAAGCTTTATCGAGCTATTGGACTCCGAAAACGTAAAGAACATTAAAAACGGGGCTTGAAATCACTTACTATGGAGCTTGAAAGCTTGAAACAAACCCTAGCTATGGAGAACCCTTGAAATTTCATGCTAATGAAGAAGATGATGAATTTGTGTTATTTTTCCCTTTTTATTTCATTTAATATCCAAATGACCAAAATACCCTTCCTTATTAAACTTTCAAAAATTCCATCCATGTCCTATTTTGTCCATGAACTTAGAAATTGGTCAAATTGTTATTTAAACCCTCATAATTAATATTCCAAAGCAATTTCATACTAAAAACTTCTAGAATGCAAGTTTTGAAAATTATTCAATTTAGTCCCTAATCTCAACTTAAGCACTTTATGCATAGAATTTCATCACGAAATTTTCACACAATCATGCAATCATATCATGAACCTCAAAATAATAATAAAATAAAATTTTCTACCTCAGATTTGTGGTTTCGCAACCACTGTTCCGTTTAGGCCCTATTTCGGGATGTTACAAGGACTAAATTGTAAAAATGTGAAATTTAGGGGCAAAAATGTAATTTTTCCATAATATGATGTTTGGACTGAATTGAACAATGTGAGTATTAAATAAGTTAAATTTGTTATTATAGATCAAGAAAAACAAGGTTCGGACCTAGATCGGGGGAAAAACAAAGTGTTTAATGATTAGGTCAAAATCTACTATTTTTGTACCGATGTAAGTTCATATGTAAATAATTCATTGTTATATTTATATTTTAAATATTTTAATTTTGTATGAATTATGATTGACTCTTTGGACGTATTCGACAAAGTTTCGACAAGCGAGAATTCTCGATTCAGCCTTAGGAATAGGATAGGATACGACATGTCACTAGGAACCCATGTGTTTATGTGATCCGGGTGCTGGTCTTGTAAGTCCTACCAGTGGCTGGGTAGTCCAACATGAGTTGCGGGTACCTAACAGCTTGTGTGAGCAGCACTGTGTAGCTACGTCCTCACTGGCAGCTTGTGTGAGCAGGCCCGTGAGTAGCTCGAAAATGAGCCTATCTGTGTTATAAGATGTGAGGTAGCTTTGGCTACATGTATGGCACTTATGTGCAAGATTTTCGAGTATCCATTAATATTCTGAGTGTTCAACGGGAATGTCAAAGTTGTGAAAGACTATGGTATGTTACGAGTTGGTACAGATATGTCCGTAAAACTCAAACATAATGAGCTCGATAAGTGATGAACCCTTGGTAAGGTTATCATTCATGTTAATTTTTATGAATTGTATGTTAAATGTGTGGTTATGATGCTTATTATTTGCATAGGAACTTACTAAGCTATAAAGCTTACTCTCCTTCCTTTCCCTTTATTATAATGTCACCAAACTAGCTCGAGGATCAGAGACTGTCAGAGATTCACTAACACTATCAACAATTATTTTGGTACCAATGATTTCAACATTGAGTTATGGCATGTATAGGGGACTTAGTTATTTTGTTATGTGTCATATTTGATTTGGCCAAATGTGTTGGCTTATATTGGTTAAAGTTCATTTTGTATAAGGCCATTTGAAATTGGCTACTATTGGTATAATGTAACAGTCTGCTTTAGACCCTAGTCAGAATAGTGGTTTCAGGACCACAAATTTGAGTTAGAAAAAAATATTTAATATTATTTTCTGCATTTAAAATATGTGAATTCACATGTGTGAAAGTTTCGTATGAAAATTCGATAAATTGTGTGCTTAATTTGATAAAATGACCTAATCACGTAAAATGTATAAGTGACCTTCTATTTGTTAAAGTGCTTATTTGACATGTCTTTGTAAATGAAAGGTCCTTATGTCGATATTTGACCATTGTAAGCTTGAGTGGACAATTATGGCCCTTTATATTAATGTTATAAATGTTTATTATTAAGGGAAATTTTGGTATTTGGTAATTAAAGTCATATTAATAAAATAAAAAGCATGAAATTAGCCATTTGTTCATGCTATTGCCGAAAATACAAAAGGAAAAGAAAAGAAAATACAAGCTAGGGTTCGGCTACTTATTTTGGTGATTAAGGTATAAGTTTTGTTCGGTCTTTGATGATTTTTACATTTTTGTGATCGTTGTTAAATGTTCTAGCTAGTCCATGTTTGAATTTCTGAAATTTTTGAAGGTTTTAAGTTGATCCATTGATGAAATTATGAGTTTTATGAAGTTTGACGATAGTATGTGAAAGCTCGATGTTGGGTTAACATGTTTTGTCTTTGAAATTTTGAATAATTTGAGTAATTTGGGATAAATTGTAAAAATGATATTTTGAGGGATTAAAATGTGAAATAAATGAAATATGTGGGCTTATATGAGCACTAGGAATATTCAGCTAAGTATATGTTTAAAGAAATTTGGTGTATTTTTTTTATTTTATGAATTAAGGACTAAATTGTCAAAATGTGAAAATGTGAGGGCTAATTTGTAAAATGGCCTAAATATGTGTTTTTGGATTGATTTGAATGATTTGGTGAATAAAATAGTTAAATTTGAATTTATATAGATCAAGAATTAAAGAAAACGAAATTAGATCGGGGAAAGTCGAAAGTCGTCGAGTAGACGATTTTGTCTATCTGAATCCGTACGAGGTAAGTCTATATACAAATAAATGTGTTTTGAATTGAATTACTATTGATTATAAGCTATTAAACTATGATGAATGAATATATGAGTTGAAAAAAATGAGACATCCGAGAAAGTATCTACAAAGTTCCGACGTCCAAAAGCCCCATACGAACCTTAGGAATAGTTAGGATACATATGTCATGACATAGGATCCAATATGTGTTATCGTGTAAGACCACGTCTAGGACGTTAGCATCGACTTATGATTTACGTGTAAGACCATGTCCAGGACATCAGCATTGTGACAGCCCAAAATTGACCCTAGTCGGGAAGTGGTTTCGGGACCGCTAAACCGAGTCATAAAAATAATTAGCTGTCATATTTGATGCTTATTATATGTATATATGCATGTGTGAAAATTTCATATTTGAATTTTGTTTAATTGTAGGTGAATTTTAGTAAATAGGACTTATGTGAGAAAATTTTGAAATGTGATAGGTCAAAGCATAAGGATCTATTAGTGCATGTAAGAAAAAGGGGGGACTTGCATGTCAATTCCCCCCCCCATTTAGTAGTGGCCGGCCATGACAAATAGGGTGGACAAGGTGTGATGGGCAAAACATGTCATAGACATGTTATGTTGGTGCATCATGGGAGGAATAACAAAATAAAAAGTTAGTAATAAAGAAATGGAAAAAGGAAAATGATGAAAGAAAAAAAAAGATCATCATACATGTTTCTTCCTAGCCGAATCTAAAGAAAAAAAAAGGGAACAAGAGCATTTGGTGATGAAAACAAGTTGTGTTCTTTGGTTCTTCTTGGCCGAATTGAAAGGAGGAAGAAGAGAGTGAAGCCATCGGTCATCTTAGGTCAATATTAAGGTAAGGTGTTCATATTAGTTCTTGAAATTTTAATTGATCTTGAGTGAGATATCAAGTTATTTTTTTTGTAACCCATGATGAAATTTTGATTTTTGGATTGAGTAAGGTTTTCGACTATGGTAGCTAATAATGGTGAGTTTTGTTGTTTCATGTTAAAGTTAGGTGAATGATGATAGATGAGTGTTTGAACCATAAAAAGAATTCGGCTACCTTGTTATGAACTAGGGCCGATTGTGAGTTGGTTGTAGTTGAATATTACATGCTTGGTAGAATGGTGGATGAAAGTGCCGAATGTGGTCTTTGGTTTGGCATGAAGTGATAAATAAAGGTTTAAAAGATAGCTTAAGTTAATTGATACTCACAAATGAGTTCGAATGGAAGCTTTGTTAAGTGGGAAATGAGTGGCTGAGAGAGAGAATTATGGACTATTGCCGAATGTATGTTGGATTGATAGAGTCTCCAAATTGATTTTATGTGTGTATGCATGACCGAATATAATTGGCCACATGAGTAAAAAAATGGGTTATTTGATATGTGGTAAAAGTTAAGTGTTAAACAAAATGGAAATGAAATCATATTGGAATATGTATACTCGACCACATGAATGAGTACATAGGTTGATTTGTATGTTCGGCCATAGGTAAACATATTGATGGCTTTATCTTGACTTAGAAAATTCGGCTAAGATGAATATTGGCTAATATGTTGAGTTGATGCATGATTTCACATGTATGTGACTTTAATTTCTAATGTATAAATATGGGCTAAGTGCCTTGTGTTCCTCTTTTCGATGCTCAAATGATTAAATCAATTTATTTGTTTAATTAAGCTCAAGAGCAAAGGGGAACTAAATCCGATAAAGGGAAGGAAAAAGTGGTCGAATAGCCATCGGAATCGTTCGACAACATCCGAGGTAAGTTTTAAGTGTTTAAACGTTGAGTAAATTCAATTATAATAGGACATGATGAGTTGATTTAATAAGATAAGATGTGGCCCTGATATGTTCTAAGCTCAAATGGTAAGTTCTTAAGTGTTTGAGCTTGGGAATTTAAGGGTAATTTGAAATAGTCTGCTTCGGACAGCAGCAGTAACGTGACTTTATAAAATCACCATAAATTCATGGACTTGAATTAGAGGCTGAATGAGATATGAAATTAAAGCTTAATGAGTCTAGTTTCTTATAAAAGAAACCGTGTAAGCAAAGGAATTTCCAATAATGAGATACTTAAAGTTGTGTGAGACAGCGCAGAATGACACTGTAATCCTCTGTTCTGTTTTTAGAAAATCATTATAAATTGTACAAAAATGGTTATAAGATAAAATTTATATGCTTAGACTCCTTAATGAGTCTAGTTTCAAATGAAATCAAATACAACACATTT
Organism: Gossypium hirsutum; assembly: GCF_007990345.1. Lineage (NCBI taxonomy): Eukaryota > Viridiplantae > Streptophyta > Magnoliopsida > Malvales > Malvaceae > Gossypium > Gossypium hirsutum. The sequence continues at coordinate 58,915,828 of NC_053426.1, read as the reverse complement.
TGAATTCTGTAAAATGAGAAATTTGATTCGTAGTGAAGAGTGGTCAGATTAGTCAAACAGTGAAACAGGGGAAACTTTAAGAAAAATCTGGTATTGATTGGCCAAACCTAAAATTCTGGAAATTTTATGGATGGAAGATATACGAGTTTATATTCAGGAAAAATTAACGGAAAGTGATTTGGAGTTTTGTAGCTCCAGTTATAAATGATTTAGTGACTATTGCTCAGGAAAAACAGCTTGTGCTGAATTTGAGATTATGTTGTGAACCTTGATAAACTTGTTTTAGTTGCTCATAAGCTATTGATTAAACCCATACTTGAATTCTAAATTGTGGTATTGTAAGTTTATGAGTATTCGAATATGAAATGATATTAAGGCCTCATGGCCGATGTGATGAATGTGAAAGTGTATATATGAGATAAGGCCTAATGGCCGATGTGATGAATGTGAAAGTGTATATATATGTGATAGGGCCTAATGGCCGATGTGATGAATGCGAAAGTGTATATATATGTGATAAGGCCTAATGGCCGATGTGATGAATGTGAAAGTGTATATACGTGATAAGGCCTAATGGCCGATGTGATGAATGTGAAAGTGTATATATGAGATAGGGCCTAATGGCCGATGTGATGAATGTGAAAGTGTATATATATGAGATAAGGCCTAATGGCCGATGTGATGAATGTGAAAGTGTATATATATGTGATAGGGCCTAATGGCCGATGTGATGAATGTGAAAGTGTATATATGTGATAAGGCCTAATGGCCGATGTGATGAATGTGAAAGTGTATATATGTGACAGGGCCGAGTGGCCAACGTGATGGATGTGAAAGTGTATAAATGTGATAAGTCCCGAAGGGCATTTGTGTCAGTACTATATCCGGGTTAAAATCCCGCAGGCTTTATGCGAGAATATTATCACTGATTAATGTCCGTAAGCTTCGTGCTCGTACTATATCCGAGCTCTAAAGACCCGATGACTACGTGTGGGGATTTTGTCCGGGTAAGACCTGATAACTTCGTGTGGAGATTATGTCCGGGTAAGACTTCGTAATAAGAATTACTTATAAATATATTCAATGCGAAAGGTTAAACAGGTATGTACTCCAAGTTTATATGTGAGCTTGATTTGCACTAAATCATAAGGTAGTTATGTGATGCATACGAGAGCAATCTATGAGACTATTCCTATGATTATGTGACATCGGATCAGTGTGAGGGGTGATGTGAAATCATACGATATATCTATGTCACATGAGCTCACTTTTATGTGAAAGTTTATCTGCCTATTGTATATGATGAGATGTGCGTATTCGGTAAAGGGATGGTATGCCCGAAGGAAGAGTGAAATAAAAATACGAACAACTATGTTATAATTTGATTGTTATCTGTTGACACTGCTTAAAACTTACTAAGCATTGTAATGCTTACTCCGTTTACTCTATTTCCTCTGTTTTATAGATCTCATTGCGAAGCTACAGGCTCGGGGATCGTCAGCAACTAGTCACACTATCACTATCCACTGTTTGGTACTGCTATGTTTTGGATTATCTTATGGCATGTATAAAATAGACTAGTGGCGGAGGAATATTTTGGTTAATGTATATAGCCATGCGAAAATGGCTTATATATGTTTTAGCATAATGTTATAATCATTTGGTATGGAATGGTTAATCACTATCATAATTTGTGCTATTTATGCTAAAAGGGCTAGTTGAATCATGGAAACTATGAAGTAGGTAAAGTCTACCTTAAAGGTAGATGCTGGCAGCAGCAGTGATGTAGATTTGGAAAATCACTAAAAATAGTAGGATTGGAATTAAATAATTAATAAATTATGTAAACGAACCTTAATGAATCTATTTTCATAGGAAAGTAACGAAACGATCATATGGACAGTATGTTAAGTGATATTGAGGTTCTCGTGAGACAGGGCCAGAACGGTTTCTGGACTCCCTGTTCCGACTTTGGAAATTCATTACAAATTAACCAGAGATAATTAGGAGTCATGCCATATATGTATAGATTCCTCTCTGAGCCTAGTTTCTATAGAAACAAACGGCATCAGTATTGAAGCTCTGTGCAGGGAGATATCCAAGTCGTAATGCGCAAAGGCAGTGTAGTCGATCCCTGTAACATGGGAGACTTTGACTAATAAATTGTATTAATTGGTCCAACCAAAAATTCTAGAAAAAAATATGTAGATGGGCATATGAGTCTAGTTTCAGGGAAAAATCACGAAACTGATTTTCGAGTTGTGAAACTCAAGATATGATTTTTAAGGTGACAGTGACGCAGTTAGCCAACTGCCTGGAAAAATTTTAAAATGGACTGCAATAGTAAGCGAATTTAGTCTGTGAACCCCTCGTGTCCGACTCCGGCAACGGTCTTGGGTACGGGGTGTTACAAGCATCTTATTTGATTTCGTGTAAGACCCTATCTAGGACAATGACGATATTCATGTAAGACCACGTTTGGGACGTTGGCATTGTACGAGCTTTCCGAGCTATCCGCGTATCCTTATGATTTCGAACGGTTCAATGGGCATTCTGGGAAAATAGATGACTATGTGAATTTGTATCCGACTCAGGTACGTTTAAATCGTATACCATGTTTGAGAATGAAAGGTAGGTATATGTACCTTGATGAATGTATGATATAATTATAAGTTACAATAAGAATGAGTTATGATATGTATATGTGAGTTATGTTCAAATGAATTATAAGAGATATGTGGTTAAGTGAATGTATTTTGCCTTAAATTTTATGAAAGAATTGATGTTATTTGTTAAGTTATTTGTATATGGCTTACTAAGCTTTTGAAAGCTTACTCCGTGTGTGTTTGCACTGTTTTATAGATATCAAAGCTACTAGGAGCTCGAGGATCGTCAAGGATTATCACCACACGATCGAACTTTATTTTGGTACCTTTTGACATTGTGAATATTAGAATATGGCATGTATAGGCTAGAAGTTTTTGGATATGTTTTGTAATGTATATATCATGCCATGTGATATGGCTAATTTGTGGTTGAAATTATGGTTTGATTTTAGTATATGTTATGTGATGCAAATTATGCTTATGTGATGTGTTTATGAATAACCAAAGGAAATGGTCAATTATGGTAAGTTTTGGAATATGCATATTTGAGAAATTGGTATGTTTATAGCATGTGATTGAATGAAGTAAAAAAATGAGGTTATGAATCAAATGTTTAGATATGATTTTTTCTTAATTTTTTGGCATGTGAATGGATGAGGTGAATTAGAGTTATGAAACATATGATTTAATATGACTTTGGCTTATGATTTGATATGATTGAGTATAGATTATAATCTTGAATTTGGTTGATAATAATATGGCATGAATGATGTAAGTTTTGGTATTGAAATTGGCTGAAATTATAGTGTAAATGTGCTTGGTTTGATGCTTGTAGGTTTGACCCAAATTGGGTGGCAAATTGGCTTTTCAAATGGCCTATATTTGTCCACACAGGCAGAGACACGGGCGTGTGTCTCAGCCGTGTGTGACACACAGTCATGTTGCACGGTCGTGTGTCCCCTAGGGCGCCCTACAATTTTAAATCAGCCTTGAGCACAGCCAAGGCACACGGGCGTGTGGCTAGCTGTATGACCTAAGTTAGTTTCGACCATGGCCAAAGCACACGGGCATGTCTTGTGGCCGTGTGATTAAATCAATATGTATTCCCTATTTTGACACGGCCTAGACACACGGGCGTGTGACCTGTACAAATTTGAAAAATTTTTAAGTTTCTAGAAATTTTGTATGAGCCCAGTTTAGTCCCAACCTTTTTTTTAAAGCATGTTTAAGGTCTCATTGACCTATGTGAGGGACTTTGTATTGATATTTGATGCTATGATGTTTGTGAAATGAATGTTAAATGTTTCAATATGTCTAATAACGTCTTTAACCCTAGTCCAGTGACGGGTACGGGTTAGGGGTGTTACATTTGGTTGGTATTAGAGCTATGGTTTAGTTGATTCTAATACTAACGTAGCGTATGTGAGTCTACCTATACATGCCATTTTTATGAACTGCGATAGTGTGATGAATTCTGACAATGAAAATGTGTTTTCAAATAGAAAATGGATCCTGAATGAGCCATAGCTAATGATGTCGAGAGTAATGCGCCTGCTCCCGCGCAAGGGACAGTGCCATCCGATTTTAGACCGACTACGAGTAGCCATGATGGCGAGGCTAGACAAGCCTTCTATGAAATGATGAATGATTGGTTCAGTCAGTACATTAGAACTAATTCGGCTGTTCAACAACCCCCAACCCCAGTCAATCCTCCGCAAGTCCCTGCTATGCCACAAGTTAATCTGAATTAGTTGAATAAGCCTCCAATTGATAAAATTAGAAAATATGGGGCACAAGAATTTCGTGCTACTACGAATGATGATGCTGAAAGAGCCGAGTTCTGTTAGAGAACACGATACGAGTGTTCGATGAATTGTCTTTGAATTCAGATGAATGCATAAAATGTGTCGTTTCACTTATGAGAGATACGATGTATCACCAGTGGAAGACTTTGAAACCGGTGATTCCAAGAGAGCGAATCACCTGGGATTTCTTCCAAGTTGAATTCCGAAAGAAATATATCAGTCAGAGATTTATAGACCAGAAACGTAAAGAGTTTCTTGAGCTTAAATAAGGCCGTATGTCTGTTACAGAATACAAGCAAGAATTTGTCAGACTAAGTCTATATGCACGAGAATGTGTATCTACTGAGGCAATAATGTGCAAAAGATTTGAAGATGGTCTGGATGAAGATGTTTGTTTGTTATTCGGGATTCTTGAGATCAAAAAATTTGTAGTGCTTATTGAACGAGCATGTAAAGCTGAAGAGCTTGGGAAAGAGAAAAGAAAAGCTAATTCAGAAGATATAAAAGTGTGAAAGAGATCATCGAGCAAGCCATTTCAATCTGTATCAAACAAGTTTTGAGATGATTATAGCCGTTCAAAGGCTAATGTGGGACATGCGAGTAGAGATCGTACAAGATCGAATTCGAGTTTCAGAGCTCCAGCTACATCTGTTGCAAGTGTGGGAAATGTTCGATCTGATCACCCTAAGTGCAAACACTGTGGTAAAAGACATCCCGGCAATTGTAGATTGTATGATCGGGCTTGTTTTAAATGTGGATCATTAGACCATTTCATCTGTGATTGCCTCGAATCTATTAAGCAAGAAATGGTACAAAATCTGAGGCCAAGTGGCAATGCATCTCGTGGTAGACCTACCAAAAATACGGGAAATGTGAGTAGTTGTAACGCCCTGAATTTGGGCCTAGAAGTATTGGGCCTTGAGTATGGGTCTGTAAAGAGGTTGTATATAAGCATTTAATTATGCAAGGAAATGACACAATTAAATGTCTGCTTTAATGGTTAATGGCCCTAAGAAGTGTTGGAGAAATCTTGGGTTCAAACTTGGGCTTTAGCAAATATTTTGGATTTAAGTGAATAAAACCCTGGGTGCTTGGATAAAGGCCTTTTAAATTATTGTGGTAAATAAAAGTCACAAGGAAGCATATGGTCTAGTGGTTGTGGCATCATTAAGGTTGTAAGGGAGCCTGGGTTCAAGTCTTGGCTCTTGCAATTTATGTTGGTTTTTCTTTTAAAGGAACCTGAACTTTGGCCTATAGACCTTATATTTAATTGAGGATAAAATATGACACAGAAAAAGCCTGTGGTGGAGTGGCAAGGTGCCATGTTATGTAACTGTGAGGTCTAAGGTTTAAGTCTTGGATGCGCAATGGAGTATTTATTTTGCTGTTTGAGCTGTGTAGGAGGTGGAGTTGGACTGGAACTCTGTGGTTGAGGTGATCATAAGAAAATAAGGAATTTTCCTAATGGTTGAAAGTACTCCTACATCGGGAAGTTAACATGGGAATTGGTGAGAAGTTGGCTTTAAATAGAGCGAACCAGATGAGTTAGGGAAAAAGAAAAAGGGGATTAAGACCCAATGCAGGATGTGCCAAGGTTGGTGATCGTGGACTTCGGCACGTTCTCATAAACAGGTGTGTATTCACGCCCTTCTTTGTTAGAAATCGGCAAAAGCTGAAAGCCGCCACGAGTATTCTCTTGTGCTGGGACTGTTCTGGGCCTCGATGGGCCAAATGGGCCCGTGAGCCTACTTATGTAAAGCTAACTGTTAGGTGGAAAGTAGTTGGGCCTGATGGGCCATGTGAACGACATTGGGCCTAAAGAGGCCAAATGAATAAGTGTGGATCTGTTAGTGTTTAGTAAAGGGGTTGTGGACCTAGTTTTTAGTAACTACTCAAGCAGACATAAAACTTAAATAATTAATTAATCGCGACCGTGGACGAGTCATAGGGTTAAGGTCTGGCAATGGGTATATGCATGTCTAGGATTGGATCTAGGGAGAGCTTGGTACTTAAGCGGTCTTGATGGCTCACCTCCTCTTCTCTGGAATCCTACCTAGTGCATAGTATCTGTTCACTTTAGCCAACGAGGACTTGTTAACGGGCCAAGGTAAGTAATAAACCCATAATAAAGTGAAATTACCGAAATACCTCCGAATTGTAAAATTATCGAAGTACCCCTAGCTTGTAAAATTACAAAAATACCCTCAATTTATAAAATTACTGAAATACCCTCAATTTGTAAAATTATCGAAATACCCTTGTAGTGTAAAATTACCGAAATACCCTTGTAGTGTAAAATGACCGACATAGCCCTATAGGGTAAAATGACTATTTTTTCGTTGAAGGTAAATGACCGACTTAGACTTCGAATTTGACTGATTTGATTATGAATGTATGATTGCGTTTTAATTGACTTGACTGTGGTTGTATGAATAATATGCTCTTAATATATGTTTAAAATACTGTTACTGAGTATGGCCATTCTGCATACACGTATGATGATTGAGCATGACATACACGACATATTGCATGGGTTGGGAATTATAGAACAGAGGAAGTATATGAGGATGGCATGGTTTCTTGACGACCGTGGATCCACCGATGGCTATTCAGCCTAATATTTGATTAGCAGCTTGCTACAATGAAGGTAGTACCACAACCGGACTACCATTGATGTGTATCGGATGGGTGGGTCGATATTTATATCCCCACATGATGTGTACCGGGGGACGGAGTTGGTGTGTAGCGGTTGGATTATTGGGGTAGGTTGCACAGCATTGCATGTATGATATTATCGTGATATTATTGCAATGCGGGCTTCGGCCCAACTGAGGCTAAGATGGGCTAGGCCTAATTAATTCTATTATGGGCTGTGACCCAAATGATATTGTAACAGGCTTTGGCCCATGTATGCTCTAAACTGGACTGTACTGTTACTATAATGGGCTCCGGCCCAGACTGATTCTAAATTCTGTCTGTTTACTGACTGTTACTCTAGTAAGGGGATTACACACTAAGTTTTCGTAAACTCACCCCGTTTATTAACTGTGCAGGTAATCCCCAGCGTTACGTGGATCGGTGTCGCAGAGGGACTCAGAGACGACCACACAACTGCATATGTTTTTCTATTTCGTTTATTTAGTTAAGAACTTTGGTTTTTGATTTGGGTTGTATTAAGGCCTCTTTATTTTCTTAACTTTTTATTTGGGAAATTTATTTAGTATGCTTAATATCTGTTAGAAGTAGGGTACGATTTTCCAAAACAACAACTGGTTTTCAAAATATCACGTTTCCGCAAACTATTTAAAAGTAAGCTTCTACAGCGAGTAAGGTTTTTTAAGGGAATTAATGTTTCACAAGTTTTAAAATGGCCAGAGGTTTTGAGCAGTAAGAAGGGTTTTCAATGAGAACATCGTTTTCGAAAAACACTTCAATGTGTCATGCCAGATTCAGGCCAAACTTCTAGGCCGGGTTTGGGGTGTTACAATGGTAGTCAAAAAGGGACTAAAGACACTGCTATTCGATCTGAGGCTAGAACTCCTGCCAAAGCCTATGCTATTCGAGCTTGTGAGGAAGCTTAGTCTCCATATGTGATTACAGGTACTTTCACACTTTATGATACTTTTGTGATTGCTTTGATAGATCTTGGATCAACACATTTGTATATATGCATCAATTTAGTATCCAGTAAGACTTTTCCTGTAGAGTCTACTAAATTCGTGATTAAAGTATCAAACCCCCTAGGCAGATGTGTTTTGGTTGATAAAGTTTGCAAGAATTCTCCGTTAATGTTTCGAGACATTTATTTTCTAGCCGATCTGATGTTATTACCTTTTGATGAGTTTGATATAATTCTGGGTATGGATTGGTTAACTTTGCATGACGCTGTTGTGAATTGCAAACGGAAAACTATTGACTTGAGACACAAGAATGATAAAATAGTTTGAATTGAATCTAGTGATTTGAATGGATTGTCTGCTGTGATATCTTCGATGAAAGCTTTGAGTATTGTGAGAAACGGTTGTTAAGCTTACTTTGCCTATGTGATTGATTCAAAAGTGTCAGAAAAGAAAGTTGAATTAGTGTCTATTGTCTGTGAATTCCCTAATGTGTTTCCTCAAGAACTTTTGGGATTACCTTCAATACAAGAAGTTGAATTTGGCATTGAGTTAGTACCAGGAACTACTCTGATTTCGATAGCTCCGCATAAAATGGCTCCGGTCGAATTAAAAGAATTAAAGTCACAGTTGCAAGAGTTGACCGATAGAGGGTTTTCTAGACCGAGTTTCTCACCTTGGGGTGCTCCAATTTTGTTTGTGAAAAAGAAAGATGGTATGATTAGAATGTGCATTGATTATCGTCAGTTGAATAAAATGACTATCAAGAATAAATACCCTTTACCTCAAATTGATGATTTGTTTGATCAATTGAAAGGAGCTACCGTGTTTTCAAAGATAGATTTGAGATCAAGCTATTATCAGTTGCAAGTAAGAGACTCAGACATTCCGAAAACTACATTTAGAACGAGGTACGACCACTATGAATTCTTAGTTATGCCTTTCGGAGTAACAAATGCACCTACTATTTTTATGGATTTGATTAACAGAATATTCAGACCGTATTTAGATCGATTTGTTTTCGTATTTATTGATGACATATTTATTTATTCACGTGATGAATCCGAGCATGCCGAGCATCTAAGAATAGTGCTACAGACTTTGCGTGATAAGCAATTGTATGCGAAGTTTAGCAAATGTGAATTCTGGTTACGAGAAGTCGATTTTATGGGTCATATTGTATCAGCATCAGGTATCCAAGTTGTTCCGAGCAAAATTTTAGCTATTTTGGGTTGGAAGCCTCCGAGGAATGTCTCTGAAGTCCGTAGTTTTCTGGGACTTGCCGGTTATTATAGAAGGTTCGTAAAAGGCTTTTCTATGATTGCAACTCCGTTAACGAAACTGCTTCAGAAAGATGTGAAGTTTGAATAGTCCAAAAAGTGTCAAAAAAGTTTTGATCAATTGAAAGCGCTATTGACTGAAGCTCTAGTGTTAGTATAACCCGAATCGGGTAAAGAATTTGTGATTTATAGTGATGCTTCATTGAATGATCTGGGATGTGTTTTGATGCAGGATGGCAAAGTTATTGCTTATGCTTTGAGACAGTTAAAGCCGCATGAAAAGAATTATCCGAATCATGATCTAAAATTGGCGGCTATTGTGTTTGCTTTGAAGATTTGACGCCACTATCTGTTCGGTGAGAAATGTCATGTTTATTCTAATCATAAGAGTTCAAAATATCTGATGACTTGGAAAGATTTGAATCTGCGACAGAGAAGATGGTTAGAACTGTTAAAAGACTATGAGCTTGTTATTGATTATCATCTAGGAAAAGCAAATGTTGTTGCTGATGCTTTGAGTAGAAAATCACTGTTTGCATTGCATGGATGAATGCTCATTTGGTTGCATCTGATGATGGTTCAGTTTTAGCCGAATTAAAAGCAAGACCATTATTTATTCAACAGATTATTAAAGCTCAAATGGTTGATAATGAGATTTTAGCAAACCGAGCTCAGTGTGATTTAGATTCTGATTCAGAATTCAGAGTTAATTGTAACGCCCTAAAAATCTTTAATATTTATTTATTTATGTTTATGTTACACAAGTGCATGTCTGCTTCAGAGGTTAAGTGTCTTGGGAAGAGTCTGAGAAGTCTTGGGTTCAAGCCTTGGCTTGTGCAAAATTTTTATTTTAAATGAATAAACCCTGTCTCTAGTCAGTAGGTTTATAAATAAATATGGGTATAACATGACAGAATGGGCCTGCCGGTCTAGTGGTTAAGTAGTGTGGCAAAGTGTTGGTGGACTTGAGTTCGAGTCTTGGTGTACGTAGTGGAGTGTTTTATTTTGCTGCTAGTGTCGAATGGGTGTTTGAGTTTAATCAAACTATTGAAGAGTTGTGGTGGATTTTGAATTTGGTGGTTGAGGGAGAAGTGGATAGTTTTTAGGGATTTGGGGAGAAAAATGTGGGAGTTTGAAGATAGTAGGAGAGTTGGTGTCGAACTTGAATTGTTGTTTCTCAAGTTTTCGGTTTTGGATGGTACTTTCTCCCCATTACTGTTTCTTTTGACTGTTTTCACTTCTTGGAGGTCGATTTTTGCTGAGGACGCATACGAATATCTTTCTTTTTTATTCTATTCTGATGTTGTTTTCCTTTTCTCCTCTAGGAAACATCCCTTTCTTGTTTTCTTTGGCCGAGCACTTTCTTTTAGTTTTGGCCATTGTCTTGCTTTTCATCTTGATTGCTTTCCTGCCGAATTTCACCCTTCTAGTTCTCTCTTGCCAAATTGGTCTGTTTCCCAAAAACTTCCTTCCTTTGCTACCATTTGCTTCCCCAAATACTTCCCTTTTCCATCAACTTTCTGCTTTCCACCCCCAGTGTTTCGTTTGTATTTTGTTAATCCTGAAAACCTATGTCAAATATTGCTAGTTATATGGTTGCTATATCTTTTATTCCCTTCGACCTTGTCACTTCCCACGACATACGTTCTTTCCCCTCTGTTGTCGGTTCTTTTTCTTATTCTGCTTCCCTCATTGTGCATCTCTTTCTTTCTTTGTTGCTATTGATCTTTGAGTTTTACTCTCTGTCGGATTGTGGTTACCTTGGTCTCGTTCCTTCTCGGTTTTGGTCTTCAATTGACCCATCTTTTTTTCATGGTTCTGTACTTTCAGTAAGTTGGATATTCATTTGGTTCAAAATGTTTGTCTGAATAATAGTTAATAGGATTCGGTTAGAATGCAGGTAATCACTAAGGAGCTAGTGATCAGTCTTTTACAACGGTTTAACTGTGCAAAGCCTCAGTAGTTCAATCAAGGAAAGTGACAATCGATCTTTGGACAAGTATTTTGACGAGGGATCGTTTTAATATAGTTGTTATGTGATTAATTGTGTGTTATGGTTGGATATAGGTTTGGAGTGCTCAAGAACGATGTGCGCACTTTTCGTAATCAGGTGCATGTAAACACAACCTCTCAAACTGAAATCGGTAAAAAGCCAGAAATGTGAATTGTCAACGCCACACGGGCGTGCGACTGTCTATGTGGTAGGCCGTGTGTTCGAACACGGACGTGTGATCGATGAGGCAGGCCATGTACGATTCATGAGCAGGGCCAAATTAGGTTAGTGGGCCCTACAGTATATGGGCCCCACACAAGTGAACCACACGAGCGTGTGGGAATATTGGGCCAGGCCGTGTGATCTACACGGCTAAGGCCATTTTTGGGCCTGTAGGCTACATGGACATGTGGGCCCACCTAAGCAAATGACATGGGCTTATAGGCCCATTTTTACTGCTAAACTACTAAGGTTGCACGGGTCGCCCAAGACGACTGTGAACCTATTATAGGGTCGGTAAGTGTACTTAGACCCCCAATTGACTGAAATGACTGCTATACCTTTATATGATATAAACATTTGTATGACTGTATATGAGGCATGCTGCTAAAACTATTCTGAATGCATGTATAGTACTATGACTTGGCATGACATGTTGTATATTGCACTGCATTGGGTTGGGGGTTATATTATGCGGAGGAAGTGCACTGATAGGCCTCGAGCCTGATTTACTGGCAGCTCAGCTGCATATTACTATATGGTGTCGCATTCGACATTACTTGGAGTGTAGGGTTGGGTGGGTTGATTATATCCCCACATGGAGTGCAGGGTTGAATGGAGATGGTGTGTAGAGGCTAGTTGGGTAGGAATCTTGTGATTGCATATATGACACTATTACTGAAAAAGGGCTTATGCCAGATTGTGATTATCTGTATGCTATCTATTTTTGTGCATGGGGATTACGCACTAATTTTTTGTAAACTCACCCGTTTTGTTTCACTACGCAGGTAATCCCCAGACGTAGGTGGATCGGAGCAGCAAGAGACTCAAAGTTGGCCACACAACCGCGTATATTTTCGTATTTGATTGTGATTATAAGTAATATTGTTTGGGGTAATTTTTACTGTAATAAGGCCTCTATGGATTTTTAACTTAACTTGGGATTTGTTTTTCATTGCTTATGATTCATAATCACTGGTGGTAAGAAAACATGGGTTTTCAATAGTTACAAATGTTTTCTTTCAAAACACTCACCGCTACGTAAATTATTTTAAAAGCTTCGGCCAATTATAACGACTTATAAATAAATGGATAATGTTTTGAAAACAAATAACTTGATTTAGTGATAACACAAGATAACAAAAATGGCCTAACTACTACTTATTTTTTTAAAGCACTTTCATGTGACATCGCCAGATTCGGCCATAACATCTGGGCCGGGTTTAGGGTGTTACATTAATAAAGATAATTGTCTGAGATTTCGAGATATAATTTGTGTTCCGAGAAATTCAGAATTGATTCAGATGATTTTGGATGAAGCTCACAATAGTCATTTATCTGTTCATTCGAGTAGTATGAAAATGTATAATGACTTGAAATAGCATTACTGGTGGTCTAGAATGAAAAGAGATATCTCTGACTTTGTTTCTAAATGTTTAATCTGTCAGCAAGTTAAAACTGAACATCAAGTGTCCTCTGGTTTGTTACAACCAATAATGATACCAGAATGGAAATAGGATAGAGTGACGATGGATTTTGTTTCGAGTTTTCCTCTACCTCCGAGAAAGAAAGATGCAATCTGGGTTGTAGTTGATCGATTGACAAAATCAGCCCATTTTATTCCGGTACGATTCGGTTACTCACTTGATAATTTAGCTGAGTTATACATTTCCAATATTGTGAGATTACATAGTGAGCCATTATCTATTGTGTCAAACAGAGATACGAGATGTACATCGCGATTTTGGAAGATATTGCAAGATGCTCTGGGTACGAAATTGCACTTCAGTGCTACTTTTCACTTGCAGACAGATGGTCAATTCGAGCGGATTATTTAGATACTCGAGGATATGTTGAGATGTTGCATTCTTGAGTTTGAAGGTACGTGGGAATAGTATTTACCTTTGATTGAATTCACTTATAATAACAGTTTTCAATCGATCATTAAAATGGCACCATACGAAGCCTTATATGGTTGCAAATGTCGTACACAATTGTATTGGTCAGAACTCAGTGAACATAAGATACACAGGGTTGACTTGATAAAAGAGATTGAACAAAAAGTAAAATCCGAGATAGTCTGAAAGCAGCATCTGATCGTCAGAAATCATATGCAGATTTGAAAAGAAAAGACATTGAATTTGAGATTGGCGATAAAGTGTTTTTGCAAGTGTCCCCGTGGAAGAAAGTACTTCGATTTGGAAGAAAAGGCAAATTGAGTTTAAGGTTCATCGGGCCGTATGAGATTACCGAGTGTATCGGGTCGGTTGCTTATCGATTGTCGTTGCCACCTGAGTTAGAAAAGATTCACAATGTATTTCACGTATCAATGCTTCAACGATACAGATCCGATCCTTCACATTTGATTCCTCCGTTCGAGATTGAGATTCAATCTGATATGACCTACGATGAAAAATTGATCCGTATCCTAAATCGTGAGGTTAAAGAATTGTGAAACAAGAAAATTCCATTAGTAAAAGTGTTGTGGAATCGACACAGTATTGAAGAGGCTACGTGGGAGCCTGAAGATGTTATGAGACAACAATATTCGAATCTGTTCAACGGTAAGATTTTCGGAGATGAAAATCCTTAAGGGGGAGAATTGTAACAGTCTGGAATAGACCCTAGTCGGAATAGTGGTTTAGGGGCCACAAATTTGAGTCAAAAAAAAATATTTAATATTATTTTTTGTGTTTAAAATATGTGTATTGACATGTGTGAAAGTTTCGTATGAAAATTCAGAAAATTGTGTGCTTAATTTAATAAAAGGACCTAATCCCGTAAAATGTAAAAGTGACCTTCTATTTGTTAAAATGCTTATTTGACATGTCTTTGTAAGTGAAAGGTCCTTATGTTGATAGTTGACCATTGTAAGCTTGAGTGGACAATTATGGCCTTTTATATTAATGTTATAAATGTTTATTATTAAGGGCAAATTTGGTATTTGGTAATTAAAGCCATATTTATAAAATAAAAAACATGAAATTAGCCATTTGTTCATGCTATTGCGAAAAATACAAAAGGAAAAGAAAAGAAAATACAAGCTAGGGTTCGACTATTTATTTTGGTGATTAAGGTATGAGTTTTGTTCGGTTTTTGATGATTTTTACGTTTTTTTTATCGTTGTTAAGTGTTCTAGCTAGCCCATGTTTGAATTTCTAAAATTTTTGATGATTTTGAGTTGAGCCATTGATGAAATTAGGAGTTTTATGAAGTTTGAGATAGTATGTGAAAGCTTGATGTTGGGTTAACATGTTTTGTCTTTGAAATTTTGATGAATTTGAGTAATTTGGGCTAAATTGTAAAATTGATATTTTGAGGGATTAAAATGTGAAATAAATGAAATATGTGGGCTTATATTAGCACTAGGAATATTCAGCTAAGTATATGTTTAAAGAAATTTGGTGTATTTTTTTTATTTTATGAATTAAGGACTAAATTGTCAAAATATGAAAATGTGAGGGCTAATTTGTAAAATAGCTTAAATATGTGTTTTTGGATTGATTTGAATGATTTGGTGAATAAAAGAGTTAAATTTGAATTTATATAGATCAAGAATTAAAGAAAACAGAATTAGATTGGGGAAAGTCGAAAGTCGTCGAGTAGCCGATTCCGTCTATCCGAATCCGTACGAGGTAAGTGTATATACAAATAAATGTGAATTGAATTACTATAGATTATATGCTATTGAACTATGAGGAATGAATATATGAGTTGAGAAAAATGAGACATCCGAGAAAGTATCTACAAAGTTCCGACGTCTGAAAAGTCCCCTACGAACCTTAGGAATAGTTAGGATACATATGTCATGACATAGGATCCGATATGTGTTACCGTGTAAGACCATGTCTGGGACGTTGGTGTCGACTTATGATTTATGTGTAAGACCATGTCTGGGACATCGGCATCATATTTGATTTCGTGTAAGACCCTGTCTAGGATAGTGGCCTCGATATTTGATTACATGTAACACCACATCTGGGACGTTGGCATTTATGAGCTTTCCGAGCTATCCGCGTATCCTTATGAGTCCGAACAGTTCAACGATCATTTCGAGAAAATAGATGACTACGTGAATTTGTATCTGACTCAGGTACGTTTAAATCATATACCATGTTTAAGAATGAAAGGTAGGTATATGTACCTTGATGAATGTTTGATATAATTATGAGTTACTATGAGAATGAGTTATGACATGTATATGTGAGTTATGTTCAAATGAATTATAAGAGATACGTGGTTAAGTGAATGTATTTTGCCTTAAATTTTATGAATGAATTGATGTTATTTGTTAAGTTTATTTGTATATGGATTACTAAGCTTTTGAAAGCTTACTGTGTGTTGCACTATTTTATAGATATCAAAGCTACTAGAAGCTTAAGGATCGTCAAGGATCATCACCACACTATCGAACCTTATTTTGGTACCTTTTGACATTATGAATATTAGAATATGGCATGTATAGGCTAGAAGTATTTGGATATGTTTTGTAATGTATATATCATGCCATGTGATATGGCTAGTTTGTGGTTGAAATTATGGTTTGATTTTAGTATATGTTATGTGATGTAAACTATGCTTATGTGATGTGTTTATGAATAACCAAAGGAAATGGTCAATTATGGTAAGTTTTGGAATGTGCATATTTGAGAAATTGGTAAGTTTATAGCATGTGATTGAATGAAGTAAAAAAGTGAGGTTATGAAACAAATGTTTAGATATGATTTTGTCTTATGTTTTGGCATGTGAATGGATGAGGTGAATTAGAGTTATGAAACATATGATTTAATATGACTTTAGCTCATGATTTGATATGATTGAGTATAAATTATAATCTTGAATTTGGTTGATAATAATATGGCATGAATGATGTAAGTTTTGGTATTGAAATTGGCTGAAATTATAGTGCAAATGTGCTTGATTTGATGCTTGTAGGTTTGACCCAAATCGGGTGGCAAATTGGCTTTACAAATGGCCTATTTTTGTCCACATAGGCAGAGACACAGGCGTGTGTCTAAGCCGTGTGCGACACACGGTCATGTTGCACGGCCGAATGTCCCCTGGGGTACCCTACGATTTTAGGTCAGTCTTGAGCTCGACCAAGGCATACGGGCGTGTGGCTATCAGTGTGACCCAAGTTAGTTTCAACCACAGCCAAGGCGCACGGGCATGTCTTGTGGCCGTGTGATTAAGTCAATATGTATGCCCTGTTTTGATACGGCCTAGGCACATGGGCATGTCTAAAGCCGTGTGAGGCACATGGCCTGTTCACACTGGTGTGTGACCTGTACAACCTTGAAAAATGTTTAAGTTTTGAGAAATTTTGTTTGAGCTTGCTTTAGTCCTGACCTTTTTTTTAAAGCATGTTTAAGGTCTCGTTGACCTATGTAAGGGACTTTGTATTGATATTTTACCTTTGATGCTATGATGTTTGTGAAATGAATGTTAAATGTTTCGATATGTCCTGTAACGCCTTTAACCCTAGTCCGACGATGGGTACGGGTTAGGGGTGTTACGTATAAGCAATGTATATAATGATGCCTTTCATGAATGTGGAAACTTGCATGATTTGAGTTGATGAGTATGTGATGTTTGTGTATAACAGATGGTAGCATGTAATTGACGTGTGGATGTCTTGATTGTGGCTAATTTGGTTTTATGTAAATGCTTGAATTGGTGCTTTGTTGTGTTGTGTAGGTGTGATAATCAAAGGGTGGCAAAATGGCTTGGTAAATAGCCTTATTTTTGTCCACATGGGTGGACACAAGGGCGTATGTCTAGGCTCTGTGCTTCACACGACTTGCCCCACGGGCGTGTGTTTAGGTCGTGTGCCCCCTGCACCTTAATTTTTTTTGCAAAACAGAATGCTCAGAATTGAGCACACGGGCAGAGACATGAACGTGTGTCCTGTGCATGTGATGTTTGCACCTATTTTATGAAAAATCATAAAATTTTAATTCGACCACACAGCCTAGTACACGGGCGTGTGACTTGGCCGTGTGTCTTCACTTTGTTCTTAGGTGACAAACAGAGAGTTACACGGTGTTGGGACACGGGTGTGTATAACCACACAGCTTGCCCACATGGGCGTGTCCCATATCCACACGGGCGTTTGACCCCTGTTAAGTGAAAAATTTTCTAAGTTTTTCAAAATTTTCTAAAGTTCTCCGTTTAGTCCCAAACCACTTTCAATGCATGTTTTGGGCCTCATAGGCTCGTATTACGGACTTTATGGTTAAATACAAAAAGTTTTAATTTGGACGAAAATTCATGGCTCAAAAATGTATGTTTGTTTGTGTTTTAAGTTATGTAATGCCTCATACCCTGTTCCGACATCGAATACAGGTAAGGGGTGTTACAGTCATAATCCTTCAAAAGTTAAATTCATCGCATTTGCCTTATATTCAACTCTTTTTAAGTGAGGAGATACTTAAGGTTCTTATGATCTGTATAGATAATACATCTTTCACAATACAGATGATGGCGCCAAATCTTAAGCGCAAATATCACAACAGCTAACTCCAAGTCGTAGGTCAAATAATTACGTTTATGTGTCTTCAACTGTCTTGAGGCATCATCCACTATCTAGCCTTCTTGTATTAACACAACCAAGTCCCAAGTACGAGGCATCACTATAAACCACAAAATCTTTCTCGGGCTCCAATTGAGTCAATACAAGTGCCTCAGTCAAAACTACCTTGAGTTTCTCAAAACTTTTCTGCCTTTCATCAATTCATTCAAACAACACATTTTTCTAAATTAGTTTCATTAAGGGTGCAGCAATAAGGGAAGACCCTTCCATGAACCTATGATAATAATCAACTAAAGCCAAGAAACTTTAAACTTTTTTAACACGCTTCGATGGTTTCCAATCTAAGATCGCTTCAATTTTCTTCAGATCCGCCTGGATTGTAACATCCCGATTTTGGGCCTAGTCATATCAGTGGTTTCAGAACCACAAATTCAAGGTCGGAGAAATTATTTTTGATATTATTTTATGTGTTATAACATGATTTTATAGATATTTGAAAAGTTTGGTGAATTAATTTTAGTAGTTACATGCTTAATTCTGAAAAATGGATTAAATCGCATAAAAAGTGAAAATTATGTTCTACTAGTCAAAAGTGTTATGTAGCTAAATAAATTAGATGTGGAGGTCCTTATTGAGTAAATAGACTACTAATAATGAGTGGTGGATGTACATGGAGACAAAAAAATTAAAAGTCAAAGTTGGTGGCTTTAGGTGACTTAAATGGCCACGGAAGCTTGAAAATTTCAGTAACTTCTAACCCTCGCAAGTAAGTGATTTTGATGGTCATTTTTGATGATTTTTATATTTTTGGAACCCTTGTAGCTTAATCTAACTAATGAGGGACTATTTTGCAAAATGGTTGAAAGTCTAGGGTTTTGCCATGAGAATATTCATGTTGTTTGCTGCATTTTTATGGAAGAAAATGAATATTGGTTGTTAAGTAAACAACTTTCGTTAAATGATTTTCATGAAAACACCTAAAATGGGTCATTTTGTAAAAGTTGTAAAATAGGTGGTAAATGTGTGAAATAATGGAAAATGTGAGCTGCCCTAAGCATGAAAATGGTTCGGCTATGCATGGGTAGTAAAGAAATTGAACACATTTCATTTTATGAGCCTAGGGGCAAACATGTAAATATGATAAAGTATAGGGTAAAAATGTAATTTTACCAAAAATGTGAAATTGGGCTAATTTGAGTAGCATGATGAATAAATAAATTAAATATGTTGTTATAGGTCAAGGAAGATGAAATTCAGAATTAGATCGGGGGAAAAGCAAAATAATCGAGTAATTGACTTATTTCGTCGTTTCATAGTGAAGTAAATTCGTATGTTAATAAGCATTAAATTTGATATGTTTAAATGCTTAATTGATATCATGTATTATTTCGTATGTTATTATTGGATCATGAATAATATAAAAATACGAGATCGTATTGAAAGATCAAATTAAGAGAAATGCAGGGTTGAGCATGATCAAATTACAACATGTTATGAATTGACAGTAAAGACCATGGTTGGACCATCGCAATATGTGTAACCGTGTAAGACCATATCTTGGATATGGCATTGACATGTGATCCTGTATAAGACCATGTTTGGGGCATGGCATTGGCATCGTTATGTGAGCCAGTATAAGACCATGTCTGGGACATGGCATCGGCATTGTTATGTGAGCCAGTGTAAGATCATGTTTGGGATATGGCATCGGCATCGTTATGTGAGCTAGTGTAAGACCATGTCTGGGATATGGCATCGGCATCGTTATATGAGCCAGTGTAAGACTATGTCTGGGACATGGCATCGGCATGATGTATTGTGTAAGACCATAGCTGGGCTATTGGCATAGATATGAGATTTCCATGTAAGACCATGCCTGGGACATTGCATTGGTACAATACATCATGTACGAGTTTTCCCAAGTATCCTTGGTATCCCAAGAGGTTCAACGGGTAAATCCAAGGATTTTGTCAAAGAAATGACAAGGTATGATCATGATGAAAGGGTACAGGTATGTACGCAAAATTCATGAGTAATGAATTCGATGTATATGGGACATTTGGTAAGAATGTAAATGAGTAATTCCTACCTGTGAAAATGATCTTGCGATGACCTTGTGATTATAAGTCTATACTTATGATGTATAAATAGGTGGTAAATTTGATTGATGATCATGTGTGAGGCTTTCAAGCCAAATTAAATTAAGACATGATAAGTTTAAGTTTTGTTGTTGATGTATAGGTTAAATTGGCCAATGAATGGTATGTAAATATTTTACAATGACTAGCTATTGGAATGGCTAGTTAAGGATATGCTTTGGTGTTATGTATGATTAAATGGAAGTTAATACAAAGAAATCATGAAAGAGTAAAGTTAGCAGTAAAACAGTTCTAGACAGGAGCAATTGTAGAACTTTTAAAAATCACCAAAAACTGTGGAAATTTAATTAGAGGTTGAATAAGATATTAAATTAAATATTATTGAGTCTAGTTTCACATAGAAGAAACAATGTAAGCAAAAGAATTTCATATTATGAGATGTTTGAATTTTTGTGGGACAGGGTCAAGATGAATTTGGAATCCCCTATTTTGAATTTGAAAAATTATTAAAAATAGTATAAAAATAATTATGAGTTATAATTTATATTTTTAAATTATTAATGAATATATTTTCAAGATAATTAAATGAGAACATCATCCAAGTCCCGTACGAGGAGATAATTAATTTTTAGTGAAGAAGGGCCAAAACTGTCTGACGGCAGAACAGGGACGACTTTAAAGAATAAATTGTACTTATTGGCTAAACCAAAAATTCTGGAAATTTTATGGTAAGGAGATATGTGAGTCTAGTTTCAGGAAAAATTAGTGGAACTTAATTTTGAGTTCCGTATCTCAAGATATAAATAATTTAGTGACTATAACTTGCGTAGACAACTTCATATGAACATAAGTGAATAATGGAACTTTCTGCAATTATGATTGCATTATCTTGAGAACATATTATGAGGATTTTTAAAAGCATGTTAATAAATTGTTTATTATTTACATACCTACTTACTAAGCTATATGCTTACTTTCTCTTCCTTTCCTTTTTCCTATAGTGTCACGGATGCTAGCTCGAGTTGGAGGTTGTCGGAGATCCTATCACACTAACAAGCTATTGATGGGTATCAATGATTTTCTAGCATTTTAAATGTATGGCATGTATAGGGATTTGGTTATTGTGTACATGATATTATGAGTTGGCCTAGAATATTGGCCTATGCTAATTGAAGGTCATTTTTGTATAAGGCCATTTAGTGTGGCCAATATTTGCTATGTTATAAGTCTATGATGAAGTATTACATGGATGTGCATGCTTGTTTGGGTTGGATGAGTGAATGCGTGATAATTATGTGTGGAAAATACTAAATGTGAATGGTTGAGTAAGTTATATGTTGTAATTAGTTAAGTGTGTGTGTGGTTGTGCATGTTGAATGTGATTTATAAATAGTGTGTGAATGCCATGGTGTGGTTATTGGGATGTCTAAAAATGTCATGTTGTGTGTTCATAAACTTAATATGGGTGTGCAAGTTTTTTTTGGATGGAAAAAGACTTGGTAAATAGCCTAACTATCATCCACATAGAAGGCCACATAGCCTAGCACATGGGCGTGTGACATGGCCGTGTGGCCCAAAATGGGCGATGACATCATAAACAGAGAGTTACATAGGTGGAGAACACGGGCGTGTCCTGAGCCACACGGGCGTGTGTGACCACACGACCTGCCCACACGGGCTTGTGACTCTCCAAAATATGAAAATTTTCTTAGAGTCTCAAAAGTTTCAAAAGTTCTCAGTTTAGTCCCTAACCACCTCCAATGTATGTTTTGGGCCTCGTAGGCCCATATAAGGGACTTCAAGATAGAAATTGAAAAGTTTTAAATTTGAACAAAATTTTATGACCTACAAATGTTTGTATGCATGCGTTTGAGTCTAGTAACGCCTCGTACCCTATTCCAACGATGGACGTTGGTAAAAGGTGTTACATGGATCCCATCTGCTGACATAACATGGCCTAAGAACGTTACCTCTTTTAGCCAGAATTCGCATTTACTCAACTTAGCATACAACTATTTTTCCCACAATATTTGCAAAACAATTCCCAGATGTGTGTCATGATCCTCCTTAGAATGAGAATATACCAAAATGTCATCTATGAAGACAACCACAAACTGATCCAAGTATGAATGAAAAACACAGTTCATCAAGTCCATGAATGTAGTAGGGACATTAGTTGAACCATACAGCATGACTAGAAACTCACAATACCTATATCGAGTCTTAAAAGTGATTTTTCAAGATGTAAGACTCCCTCACCATCAATTAATAATACCTTGATCTTAAGTTTATCTTTGAAAACATCGTCGTTCCTCTGAACTAATCAAACAAATCATCGATTCAAGGAAAAGGATACTTATTCTTGATAGTCAACTTGTTCAATTGTCTATACATAATCACAACGTATCATCCTTTTTCTTTAATAACAAAATCGATGCACCCCACGGAGATACACTTGGTCGAATGAAACCTCGGTCAAGTAACTCTTGCAACTAAATCTTTAACTCATTAAGCTCTTTTGGTGCCATACAATAGAGCGCAATAGACAACTATGCAATACCAGGAAAGAGCTCAATGTCAAATTCTACTTCACGATTCAATGGCAAACTAGGTAACTCTGCCAGAAATAAGTCAGGAAAATCCTTAACGATATAGATATCCTGAACTCTCAATTCCTTGCTAACTGAGTTCATCACATAAGCCAAATAGGCTTCAGAATCTTTCTCCATCATCTTTTCAACCTTAATAGCCGAAACCACATTAGACAAAAATTTAGGCCTTTCTCTGACAACTACAATTTCCAATCCATCACTACTCTGCAGAACAATCCACTTCATTTCAAAATCTACCTTAGCCTTATGCTCAGTTAACAAGTTCATACCAAGAATCACATTAAAACCATAAAAAGGCAATTTCATAAAGTTTACCAAAAATACAAGCCCTTGAATCATGAAGGGACACCTACAATATACTCAATTCACCATAACACTTTCACTGAAGGAACTAATAACAGTCATGCCCAAACCAATAATTTCTACAAGAATTTCTAAATCACAAGCCAGTTCGTTCAAAATATACCAATGCGTAGAGCCAGAATCAACCAAAGAAAATAATGGAATAGACAGCAAACTGAGTACATGCGATAATGTTTGTCAAATTTTGATCTTACAGCTTTCTAACAGCATAAACCTGAACTGGACCTCCTGACTCAACATGAGTAGCAATAGTATGAGCAATGAATCGTTGCCTAACCGGTCTCCCATTACCTCCTCTACCTCGACCACAGCCTCTAACAGGCATAAATGCAGGTGTAAAACTCTGAGTCACCAAAACCTCAACTTTGTTTAGACAGTCTCTTAACAAGTGTTCCTTAGAGCCATACTTGAAACATCCACCTGACAATTTCTGGCACTATCTAAAATGCCTATGCTCACAATGCATACAAAGTGACCATTTAGAACCACCTGATGATTTACCAGTACTAACCACCACACTACTCTACTGCTTAGACTAACTTAGTTGAAACCCATATCTAGTACCTCTACTGTAACACCCCTTACCTGTATCCAAGGCCGGAACAGAGTACGAGGCATTACCAGACTTAACCATACACATAGATCAAAACCAGGCCATAAAATTTCATTTAATTCAAAACTTTTCGAACACATGCATAGACTCATATTTAAAGACATATAACGTGGCATAAATAAGCACTTGCACATCCATAATCATGCAATAACATGTCTTTCACTTTAAACATATTTGCTTACCATCCTGTATATAATATACATTCTTACATTAACTAGAACTAGACATGCTAAATCTTATTCTCGTTTTATACCATCATAACGTAGTTACCAATTTTTCCATTAAACATCCATATTCAAGGCAACATTACTCATTTCCATTTCATTCATGATCCACTGGCCTGCATTTAACTTACCTGATGTATTACCAATCATGCATAACAAACAAAGCTAACTATATCATCACATCAAAACATAAGACAAGGCATGATTAATTAAACTTATAAACCATAATGGATAAGGACCACATCTCATGATCATATACGATAACTCAATGCAAACTGATACATATAGTCAAACTCATAATAATAATACATATCACAAACCAACTTCCTATACATGCCACTCACTTGATATTTCTAATATTTGAATTAATTCTCCCAAAAATGATAGTTTGATAATGTGATTTTGCCTCCGACGATCTCCAACCCCGAGCCAACCTGCCAATACTAAAGAGATGGAGAGTATGGGTAAGCTTTATGCTTATTAAGTCCATATGAAATTAATAAGAAATTACTAACATGCTTTTCAAGATAAAACACTATAATTGTACAATTACACATGTTCAGGTTAAGTTATTTTATCAAGTTATAGTTACTAAATCATTCATATCTGAAGCTACAAAACTCAAATTTTAGTTTTGTTAATTTTACATGAAACTAGATTCATATACCTTTCTCCCATATAATTTCCAGAATTTTTGGTTTAGCCAATTAGTACAGTTTATTCATTAAAGTTTCCCCTATTTTGCTGTCCAACAGTTCTGACCTCTCTTCACTAAAAATTATTTATCTCATATTTCGGGACTCAGATGACGTTCCCATTCATTCATCCTGAAAGTATACTCATTTAATATTCTATTCATATAAATTATAACTCATAATTATTTTTTTACAATTTTTAACAATTTTTCCAAGTCAGAACAGGGGATCTCGAATTCATTCTGACACTGTCTCACAAAAATTAGAATATCACATAATATAGAACTCTTTTGCTCCCCCTATTTATTGTATATGAAAATAGACTCATTAATATTTAATTCCGTAATTTTTTTGAAATTTAATTCAACCTACATGATTTTTGGTGAATTTTCAAAGTCACGCAATTACTGCTGTCCAACACTATTTTACTACTAAAATTCACTCTTACATAATTTCACTTAATCCATTTTGTCTTATCGAAGTTCACTCAAATATAGAGCATATTGCTCATAATTTTCATAAACATATACCTGCACTTATTCATCATATAATCATGTTCACATGTATTTTTACTTAATCGATTTTCCCGTTGAACTCTTCAGAATAATAACTGATTCTCAGTTGCATGCACATATTTTCACACTTGTAGACAAGGCTATCTAGTACGCATAGTAACCTGCACTTAGTACTACACATGTGACCAATTATCCGGTACACGTAGTAGCCTGCACTTAGTACTACACACGTGACCTAACCATCTGATACACGTAGTAGCCTGCATTTAGTACTACACACGTTATCGAAGTTATCGGGTACGCATAGTAACCTATACTTAGTACTACACATGCGACCAATTATCCGGTACACGTAGTAGCCTGCACTTAGTACTACACACGTGACCTCACAATAGATCATTCGTATCGTTTCTATTTTGAAGGCTCAACCGGGAAATTCCTCACTTTCCAACATGTTACAAATTTATTCATAGTCCTTTTTCTGTTTGCAATTTACAACAAATAGTCATTCTATAGGCAGCCACATTTCATATGATAACATAATATAATAAAATAAAAAGAATCAATAAATTATTTATGTACAAACTTGTCGAAATCTCATCAGGTACAATCGTGTAGCAATTCATACAACCCAGGTAATAGTAATTTAACACTCAATTCATGTAACAATAATTTGCCATTCAATTTCACATGAGACAACAAGCATTACATTTTTCCATATCATACATACCATCCATCAACCTCTCTTAAACATATTAAATCATACAATTTATGCCATATCAATAGAGCATTACAATTCATGCATGGTATTGCATTATTATTAACACACGAACTTACCTCAATCCAGAAACAGTAATTTACTATTTTAGTCCATAACTTGTATTTTCCCGATTTAAGCCCGAATCTCGATTTCCTTCATCTATATTATCACATTTAGCCTAATAATTAGTCACATTATTCATACGGGTCCAAAAATCATATTTTTACAAATTTGTATTTTGACCCCTAAACTTTTGCATATTTGCACTTTTTCCCCAAGGTTCGGAAATTAAACTTCATCCTATTTTCTTATGTTTTATGACATGCTGATCATTTTTCCGTTCTATGGAAACATCAAATTCTCACTCTAACATGTACTTACGAACATTAGGTATTTTTACCGATTATGTCGTTTTACTCGTTTTCACGTAAAATCACTTAGCAAAAGTTGTTTAACACAATTTCAAGCTTCATATACTACCATTAAACATCAAAATACATGCATATCATTCATGGGTAAATTTTTAAACACAAACCCTAGCTCAAAATAATGGTAGAAATAGCTAGAACATGTTACCGAGACTTCAAAAATGTAAAGAACATTAAAAACGGGGCTCGAGATCACTTAAAAATGAGCTTGGAAAGCTTGAAAACCCTAGCCATGGTGTTTTTCATGAAAAATTTGGCCATGAGGAAGAAGATGAGCAAATTTGGCTTATTTTGGCATTTTTAATTCATTTAATTACCAATTTACTAAAATGCCCTTAATGAAAAACTTTTAAAAACCTATCATACCATGTCCATTTTTGTCCAAAAACTTCAAAATGGTCTAATTACCATTTAAGGACCTTTAATTTAAAAACTCATAATAATTAGACACTTCTAACATGTAGAACTCAACTTTTGCACTTTTTACAATTTAGTCCTTTTGACCAAATTGAGTGCCCAAACGTCGAAATTTTCGAACGAAATTTTCACAAAATCATTCCGTGAAATTGTAAACCATAAAAATATAATAAAAATGAATTTTCCTCATCAGATTTGTGGTCCCGAAACCACTGTTCCAATTACGCCCAAAATCAGGATGTTACATCTACTAGAACTCTGAGTATCACATCCTCTCTTAGGTGGTCTCCCAAATACAGTAGAACTATCAAAGATTTTTTTTCTCGATTCATTCACTATTGAGCGCAGCGGCTTAGCCAAAGTCTCCTCAACAGCTTTGGCTTTCTCTACCAACTCATTAAATAGCTCAGTATTTTGAGCTACCAAATAAACCCGAATCTCTCGATTAAACCCAAAATCAAACCTCTTGCATTAGACCTTCTCAGTAAGAACCATCTCAAGAGCATACTGACTGAGTCATACAAACTCTGACTCATAGTCAGCCACAGTCAAACTACTTTGAACCATGTCCAGAAACTCATGTTTATAGGCTTTCATGTATTGTTTGCCTATAAAATTCCTTTTGAAAACCTCTAAGAAATAACCCCCCGTCAAACGGTCTATAATGGTACCTCTCTTTACCTTATTCAACCAACGATAGGCTTACCGTCGAGTAGGGACACGGTACAATCCAACTTCTCCTTGTCAGTATAGGACATTTGTTCGATGATCCTCTCAACATCTTCAAGCCAGTATTCTGCTACAGTCGAATCAGCTCCTTTCACTTTAGTAAAATCTTTACCTCTCAAATCCTACAAACGTTCAAGTGGAAGTCCCTGATTGGCAAGTGCTAGAGCAGAGTTGCCACTAGCAATCCTCTAAAATGCCCCAATCTTCCATCAAAGGACCAACACCCTCATTAGGTATATTCACTCTATGCGGTAGCACATGATGTGAAAAAGGTGTATCATCCTCTTTAGCATTCTCCTTTACATTCATACGTCTATGAGGAATCTTGTATCTAATATCGCACACAAAAAAAAATTAAAGGTGAGAGTGGCGCGGAAAATATCCAAGGCATATTTCTAAAAGAAAACTTTTGTATAAAGGTAATGCATTATCAATCCTACCATAATTTCAAGCAAGTTTATACACTTTCAAGCAGAGATATCTAAATCAGATAGTTCAAGTATTAAGAAAATTTAGACACTTAGGTTTCTGGATACATGGGTTACGTAACCTCAATCTGTACATAGTTAACTTAGGTCTGAGTGTTAGAGAATCTAGACTCTATACCACTAAATGAAACACCCCACACTTGGCCCGGCCACTAGACCCGAGTAACAGGAATCCATAACAACCATCGTAACTTACACGTACATGCACAACATTCAAGCGAGGTCAATTATTAATAACTTAATCAATTACAAAGGTGTTCACGAATTAACAAACATTAATCGTCACTAGAAACAATTTAAAAACGTGCTTAAGGACCATTTAGAAAAATTATAAAGAAATCATGTAGGTATCGATATTTATCAAGACAGGTATCAGTACCATTAAGAAAATCAATACCATTTTAGCATTTTCCTTAAAAATTTGAAACCAAAAGTTTTATAGATACCTAAACAAATGTATCAGTATTTTTACCTCAAGTATCAATACTCGTGAAAGAGTATCGATACCAAATTAAGTTATTGTTTACCTGCACATTCGTTCTAGTACTGAGGTATCGATACTTATACTTTAAATATCAATACCTCTATACTATTTGACAAAAAACACAACAACATCAGGCAAAATTCATACTCAAACATATTGCTCTTCGACATGCATCAGCAAACACATTATCCGACATCAAATTGACCATACATATAGTCTAAAGCACCATCAAAACTTTAACTATTCAAGCCAAAATAAAACCAATAAAATGATAATAAATCCATCAAAATCCTAAAAGTCTAAAATCATAATAAACCATTAAGGACACAAAAACAATCAACCAAACACATTGCCTTTATTCCCAAAGTTCAAAAGAATAATAATGTCACCTTCTCAATTTACTATAGCCGAACCTGGATTACTTTCTTGGTTGCACCATTCACATCAGAAACATTAATTATCTGGAATGGTATGGAAAGAGTGTGTGAGCTTAACGAGCTTAGTGAATGATCAAAATTACAACAAATAAACATATTATCATATGTTAAACAAGAGCATCTAAAGCACAATTACAACAATACTAAACTATAACGCCAAACAAATTTAATTATGCATTGCTTACAAATACATCTAACTTTGTACTCATATACTTATATATATTGTAACACCCCTCACCCGTATTCAATGTTGGAATAGGGTTACAGAGCATTACTAAACTTATCACATATTTAAACATACAATTCTCATACAATTAGTCAATTCAAATACAATTCATTCACAATTAATGATATTGTCCAAATTACGAGCCTACGAGGCCCAAAACATGCATTCTAGGTGATTCGAGATGTAACACCCCTAAGCCGTATCCGTTTTCAGAACAGGGTTTCAGAGTGTTACTAAAACATTCAGAACACTTTTCAATTAATTTACATAAATTACTATTCATTTATCAAGATCATAGATATCATCCCTTATATGGACCCTCGAGGCCCAAAACGAGTGTTGGAATCAAATCGGGACTAAATTGATAACTCAAGGAACTTTTCATGAAATTCCAAACATTTTCCTAAGTGCAGGGCTCACACGCCCGTGTGGTCTAGGGACACTGTAACGGCCCGATTTTGGGCCTAGTTGGAACAGTGGTTACGAAACCACAAATCTGAGGTCTGAGAAATCATTTTTAATATTATTTTATGTTTCATAGCATGATTATATAAGTGCATGAAAATTTTGGTGAATTAATTTTAGTGTTTGCGAGCTTAATTGAGAAAAATGACTAAATTGCATAAAGGGAAAAAGTTTTGTTTTGCTAGCCAAATGTGTTAAACAACTAGAGAACCATAATTTGGGGTCTTTAAAGTGAAAATTGGCCTTTAAATTGGTGGTGGCTGGCCATAGAGACAAAAAGAAGAAAGTTGTCAAAGTTAGGTGAGTTTTGGTGACTAAATTGGCTAGAAATAAAATAAAATAAAGAGAGAATGATATCATCTTTTTCTCATCTTCTTCTCCACCAAAAGTACCAGAAAATAGGGGGTTTTGAAAGCTCAAAAATATCAGCCAATTATATCCCTTGCAAGTAAGTGATTTAGATAGCCTTTGTTGATGATTTTTGCATTTTTAGGACCCTTGTAGCATGAGCTAGCTAATGAGGGGACTATTTTGCAAAATGGTTGAAATTCTAGGGTTTTTCCATGAGAGCATTTGTAATATTTGCTGAAAATTTGTGAAAGAAAATGAATCTTGTATGTTTAATAAACAACTTTTCTGAAAGGATTTTCATGAAAACACCTCAAATGAACCATTTTGTAAAGTTTATAAAATGAGTGATAAGTGTGAGAAATAATTAAAATTTTGGGCTGCTTCTAGTATAAAAAGAATTTGGCTAGGCTTGGTTAGTGAGAAAATTTGATAAAAATCATTTTACGAGCCTAGGGGAAAAATCGTAAATTTTGTGAAAGTTTAGGGGCAAAATAGTCATTTTGCCAAAGTATAAATTATGAAATGTATTGGTTAATATGATGATTTAATTAGTGGATTTTATTATTTTAGATCAAGAAAATCAAGATTCGGGCTTAAATTGGAAGGTACGAGGTTATGGACTAAAATGGAATAATTAGCCGAAATTCCATTCGAGGTAAGTCCGTGTGACTAAATAAGCATGTTATCCATGTTATTGTTAATATACTTGAAATCTATCTTGCTATGATTGTATTAAATTATATGTTGATGATATTGAGTATGAGAAAGTGATGTCAAATGTTAATAACATTTATTTGATGATTGAATACATTGGAAATTGGATGGAATATGATATTCCATTGAAACGTGTAAGTTGTACATAAGTAAGGTAACTATATCATTTTTATGTGTTGAATGATTAATTTTGCGTAATATGATTGAAAATGCATGATGAAATTTAATGTAGTAGAGTCTCGATTTAACTGAGGAATAGATTGGATATCCATGCCATGACATTTGGGGTAACATTTGAGCTAGTATAAGACCATGTCTGGGACATGGCATCTGCCACATTTCGTATGCCAGTGTAAGACCATGTTTGGAACATGGCATCGGCTATATTATGAGAGCCAGTGTAAGACCATGTTAGACATGGCATCGGCGTTGACTGTGAGCCAGTGTAAGACCATATTGGACATGGCCTCGACATTGAGACGAGAGCTAGTGTAAGACCATGTCTGGGACATGACATCGGTAATTCACCCTCTTGTGTGAGGCTTATCGGATATCCATTAGTATTCCAAAAGGGTTCACGGGTTATTTTAAAGCTCATGATAATGATATGGAATGATATAATCATGTTGTGAGCGGTACAAGTTCTTATTTGAACCCATGAGATATGATTCTAGTTATGTTGCCCTGATGGTAAGAATGATACGAGTAAGTTCTAGCTATGAAAATGAGTAAGCTATGTTTATGATGATGTTGAAAGGGTACAGGTATGTACTAGAAATTCATGAGTGATGAGCTCGATGCATATTGGACTTTTGGTAAGAATGTAAATGAGTAAGTCATAGTTATGAGAATAACTTTGTGACGACCTTGTAAATATTAGGTCGATACCTATGGTGGGTAATTATGTCGTAAATTTGATTGATGATTATGTATGAGGCTTTTAGGTCGAATTAAATTGGGAAATGATATGTTTACCCCTTCACCTTGTGGCCTAATAAATATGGAAAGAGAAATTGATTGGCATAAAAGCCTATTTAAAGATAATTATGAAAATGTAAAATTAGTATTGAAACAGTTTTAGACAGCAGCAGCAGTCTGACTTTAAAAATCCACCAAAAATTGTAGAAATCGAATTAGAGCCTGAATAAAATACAAAATTAAAGATTATTGAGTTTAGTTTCATATAAAAGAAATGGTGTAAGCAAAAGAAGTCCATGTTATGAGATATTTGAATTGTTGTGAGATAGAGTCAGAAATTCTGATTTCAGAATCACATGTTCCAATTTAGGAAAATCATTAAAAATTGTACAAAAATAATAGAAGGTTATAATTTATATGCTTAGAATCCTTAATGAATCTATTTTCAAAAGAGACAAAATGGAACATCATCTGAATCCCGTATAAGGAGATAATTAATTTTTAGTGAAGAGGAGTCAGAACTGTCGGATAGCGAAACAGGGGTGACTTTAAAGAATAAACTGTTAGACAGGACACATTTTTCACAAATTTCAGAATTTTCCATGGGTTTTTACCATTTTTCATTTTAGTCCCTAAATCAAGTTTTCATCAAAAATTTCTTTGTAAAAGTTGTTTATCTATGAATAACTTTTCATTTTCTACCGTAAATTTCTAATTTTCAGCATATTCATCCATGACCCAAATTTCACATCTTGATAACTTTTCAAATTAATCCCCTAAATAGAGAGATTAGACTATATCAATTTCAAATATATAAAAATCATGAAAAACGGGACTTGATTTCATACCTTTTCAAGCTTGGTAAGTTGTCTTCCTCTCTCCTAGGGTTTCCATAGAAATTTTAGGGAAAATGATATGAAATTAGATGAATATTTCTTTTTACTTAATTTCAATCTTTTAATATTAGTGCTTTGCAATTTAGTCCCTTGCCTTTTCTAATTTTTCCATGGATGAGTCATTAAAATATCTACTATCTACTCTTCAATGGTCTAATTACCATATAAGGACCTTAAGTTTTGAATTCCATAGCTATTTGGTACCTATAGCTACTAGAATCCAATTTTTGCATTTTATGCAATTTAGTCCTTTACCTAATTAACCACACAATCAATAAAATTTTCGTATCAAAATTTTCATTTGACCTTCCTATCATGATGCCAACCATAAAATAAAATAAAATTATTTTTTTTAATTTTTAACTCAGATTTGTGGTCTCGAAACCACTGTTCCGACCTCACCAAAATTAGGCTATTACACAGGACTAAACCGGTAACTTTAGAAACTTTTAGAACACTTAGAAAATTTTTCTCAAAAAATAGGGGACACACGCTCGTGTGGCCTGTATGTGTCTCTCACATGGCCAAAGACACGCCCTTGTCGCAGGCCGTGTGGACATTCGAAATGGGAGCACATGGTCGTGTCTCAGCCTGTGTCCGACCCCGTGTAACTCTTTAACTTGGGTCACGCAGCCAACACACATGCCCGTGTGACTACCCCTGTGCCCTAAAAATGGCCACACACGCCCGTGTGCTAGGCCGTGTGCTTGCCCGTGCCAAACATGTAGGATAATACTAACTTATGCCAGACAGCGAAGTCACACGCTCGTGTGTGACGCTGTGTGGAGCATACTGACTTAATTTTAATTTCAACACTAGTGGACACACAGCCGTGTGCATGATCGTGTATCACACACAGTTGAGACACACACCCGTGTCTCTGCCCGTGTGGACAAAAATAGGCTATTTATGAAGCCAATTTACCACCCAAACTTGAGCACACCTACACCTGACTCAATAGTACCAAAACATAGCATAAATGAGCATTTAAATCCACTCCAACCAAGTATAATTCATACCATTTCATTACCAACCAATATAAAACACAAATACCACAATGTGCCATTCAATTTCATGCCATATTTCACTTTATCAAATCATCAATATGGTCATTTTCTAAACATACATTATTTTACCTAATTTCATAAACATACCAAGTTCATTACTCAATCATTTAGTACTTCTAAATACCAAATACCAACAAACATAACATATTCATCTTTAATCACATAACCAAGCCATATGCACATTGATATATACATAACCACATCAACTAAACAAGCCAACTCTCATGGCTATATACACCCAAAACATTTAACATTCACAAGCCATTTCAAATGGAAAAAATCATTATCAACTCATAACCAAAATAACCATAAATCTTATACATGCCATATACCTAAAACATAAGCTCAAAAGTACTAAACTGATAGTAGGATAGTGTGAAAAAGTCTCTGATGATCCCCGAATACGAGCTAGCTTCGAGATCACTATAAAACACGGTAAAATAAATAAAGTAAGCTTTATAGCTTAGTAAGCTCGTATGAAATAAATGCAATATGATTATAAATATAAAATTCAACAAATTGAATATGTCAACATGTAACTCATATTATCTAACAAACCTTTCATATAATCAATCCTAAGATTATACGTATCTTTCACAAATTCCTTCAATTTAAAGCTTATACGGTTCATGTACATACCTGTACCATCTCGTATCAATTTCATACTCAACCACGTCTATCATTTACCAGTTGAACCATTCAGAATACTATCGGATACTCAGGAAACTCGCACCAAAGTGCCACATACATAGCCAATGTTATCTCAATCTCATATCACATATATGTTCACTCTCGAGCTATCAACGGGCCTGCTCACACAAGCTATGGGTCAAGAAGTAGCTACACGGTGTTGCACACACAAGCTATCAAGTAACCGCAACACATGTCGGTATACTCAGCCACCGATAGGACATACAAGACTAGCACCCAGATCAAAATATCACAATAACCCCTAATGACATGTCATGTGTATCCTAATCTATTCCTAAGGTTCAACCGGGATTTCAAATGCTGAATCGTTGCCGAATCATTGTAGAACATGTTCGTAGTCTCGTATTCATAGTTTAATATCAAAGCATTTAAAATACATTTATAACAAAACTTATTACATACGAACTTACCTCAATTCACAAAAAACGGTAAAATAAGTCGATTAGTCGAGTACTTTGTTTTCCCCCCGATCTAGATCCGAACTTCATTTTTCTTGATCTATATAATATCAAATTTAGCTTATTTAATAATCTTTCTATTCAATTTAATCCAAAACACTCAATAAAGCACTTTTACATTTTTGCCCCAAGTATTTCACAACTTTTACAAATTTATCCTGATTTCATAAAATTACAAATTCATGCAATTCCACCCAAGCCCATGCTAGCCGAATTTCAATTAGGTCCCTAGCAGCCCATATTTTTCATTTATTTCACATTTTAACCACAAAGTTTCCACATTTCACAAATTAATCCCTAACTTACATTTTCACTAAAAATCACTTAAAAAAACTTGTATAACTAACATCAAACATTCATAATCTACCATTAAACATCAAAATACATGCTTATTCATCAATGGAAACATCCTAAATCTTTAATAGTTCTGTAAAATAGTCCTTGGGCTAGCTAAACCTAGCTGCAACGATCTTAAAAACACAAAAATCATTAAAAATAGAGTCAAAATACATACCAGTGCAAGGAAATAACTTGGCCGAACCCTAGCTATGGATTCCTTGATAAATTCGGCTATGGATGATGCAGATGAAGAAGATGGATATATTTCACTTAAGTTATTTTAACATTATTTACTAAATTACAAAGTTAACCTTAAGTTAAAACATTAAAAACTACATAATGCATGTCCATCTTTGTCCACTTACTTTAATAATGGTCTAATTACATCTTAAGGACTTTCACTATTTAATTTCATGGCTATTTAATACCTTTAACTATTAGAACAACACTTTTGCACTTTACGCAATTTAGTCCTTTTTATTGAATTGAACACTGAAACAATAAAATTTCTTAACGAAAATTTCACACAAACATATTATCATGTTGTAGACATTAAAATAATAATAAAATAATTATTTTTACTTTGGATTTGTGGTTCTGAAACCACTGTTCTGATTTGACTAAAAACGGGTTGTTACATATATAGCATAGTTCATAACAATCGTTAATTGACAAATTTAGCACTTGAGACTATGAAATATAAAAGTGGGCTCTATCTATAACGCCCTGAATAACTTATTTCTATTTCTGTACACAAATATCTATCTGTTTTAGTGGTTAAGTGTTATGGGTGTATGTATGAAGTCTAGGGTTCAAGTCTCATATTTGCACATTTTGATATTTTAGATTTAAGCCTTACCCTTATTCAGTGGGCTTATTTAAAAATGTTTGTTAATATGTATCAAAATGAGCCTGTTGGTTCGAGTGGTAAGGAGTTAGTGTATTGGGGTCTCGTGTTCGAGTCTTGGCGTGGACGTGGATGTTTATTTTTATCTGGCATGTCTGTTAGAGTTTCTATTGAGCAAGAATTCTGAATGGTTAATGGGTTAGTGGGGAGAGAAAATTTAGGGATATGTTGGCATATTTTCTATTTTTATTCTATTTTATTTTTATTTTGTTATCTTTTCTCTCACTTCCAAAAATCCCTAAAAGTTTTGACGTCAAATATTTTTCTTTCTTCCATCTTCTGACATTTCTCTTTTCGGTAAACTTTCTTTCGTTTCCTTTTATTCGATTTGTGAATCCTGAGTTCAATCGTCGTTATTATGATTCCTGGTTCTTTATTCGGTGGGTAAGTGATTTTACATCCCCTTTAACTTCTGGTTTGCATTTAACGATGTTAGATTGTGGTATTAATTGGTGGATTTTATGATCTAGAGAAGGTTGTGAGGCGAAAAATCTCACTTCAACAGCTTGATTCAAGGTTGGGATCATTTTTCGTTAGGGGTAAGTCGATTTTATATATTTGGGTAAATCGTATTACACTTGTAAATTGGTTGTTAAAAGGTGTGGGGTACTCTGTTTTTATATTTTGGAGGGCTCGAGAGTGGTTTCACATCAAAACTGTATCAAGTGTGTACCCAAAACACAGAAAATCAAGCTTCGGTAAAAGCCAAAAAACCACAATGTCGATGCCACACGGGCGTGTACTTGGCCGTATGGTTGGCCATGTGTGGGACACGGCCGTGTGTATGACAAAGGCATGGCTGTGAGCAAGACACAGCCGTATGGTGGTGTGAATGTGGCCGTGTGGGCCATACAGGCTAGGCCAAGTTGGACATGTCAGCCCACACGGGCGTATGAGTTTTGGGCCAGGCCGTGTGGGCCACACGCCATTCTGAAATTTTCCCTAGGGTCACAAGGGTCATTCCGATCCACTGTGGGCCTACCGTAGGTCAATAAGGGCTAACCAAACCCTAACACTGTGAGATCTGATAGTTTGATATTTTGCTCTAAGTATGACATTGTTATGCATGCCTGATTATTCTAATGTATATTCATTTGATATATGTATATGAGCATGTAAGCATGATAATTTTGAATATACATATCTAATTCGGGTGGGATTTGTATATGTGGAGGAAGTGTTCTGTATGGCGACCATCGCCTTTACTCTGGCAGCTTAGCTGTACATTATCTGACATGTGTCGTAATGGCACAATATGGTGTGTAGGGTTGGGTGGGTGTTTTTAACCTCACATGGTGTGATGGGATGGTCAGAGTTGGTGTGTCGAGGATGGGGGTAGGATTCTATACATTTGTTCTACATATTTATTTCTGTTATCTGAATCTATAAAGGACCTAAGTCTGAATCTGAATCTGAATCTGACTGTGTGTGTGATTTCTGTATGTGTAGCATGTCTATTTTTGTTGGGTTACAAATTGAGTTTACGTAAACTCACTTCTTTTTGTCTATTCTGTTCAGGTAATCCACAGACTTAGGTGGATTAGTGCAGTAGAGTCTCACGGTAACCACTAGTCTATAA
Source organism: Gossypium hirsutum (assembly GCF_007990345.1). Classification (NCBI taxonomy): domain Eukaryota; kingdom Viridiplantae; phylum Streptophyta; class Magnoliopsida; order Malvales; family Malvaceae; genus Gossypium; species Gossypium hirsutum. Next base: position 58,878,281 of record NC_053426.1, on the reverse strand, counting down.
ACTGACTTTAAATAAAGGTTTTATTTATTTAAGGATTATTTCTGAGAATTTTGTATTAATTGGACTCTCCAGACTGTTTGGTTTTTATTATGGATTTGGATTTTCATTTTGATTCTTTATCTGCGACAGTTGACTAAAAACATAGTTTTTACTAAAATAAAGGTTTTTCTGAAAACATGAACTGGACTTTCAAAATATAATGATTTCTAAAACTTTCGCTGTAAGTTATGTTTTGCAAATGATTTGGTTAAATAACCCTATCAATGATGATTATAAAACATGGACGATTTTTCAAACAACTACACAAAGGTTTATCGAAACAACTCTGTTTTCAAATCCTTCTTAGTGACATATCTGGATTCAGTCATAACGTCTAGGCCGAGTTCGGGGTGTGACACTATCACAACATATTGGATACACAAATCTCCAGCACACCAATGGCTCGAAAAGTCGAACATATCTCATAACTGTAGCATCAAGCTAACACTCTCCAACACACCAATATATCCTGATGAATGTAGCTTAGCTCACATTTCTTATCCCTCCAAACTATCCTAGGCATCAATGCCCCAAATCGCAACACAAGGGTGAGTACTCACAAAATTCTATAGCATGCCAACTATATCCAACAGTCTCAAAAGGTCACAAGGCCAAAGTATCCACAATTATACACATTTACTTATTGCTTTCTGCACATTTTCACTGCTATTTTACATCATACACACAACATGTCACTACCACACAACATGCTTACCATGCTCTCTGTTGCAACACTTACAAGTGCTAACATATAACTAAGTGAGCTATAATCATAATAAGTCACACATACATGCATAAAACAGTAGTTTCATATTACAAACTAACACAATCACATAACCACAATGTTGTAAAGTATACAAAAAGAGTAAGAAAAAGCTTACACTTGGAACTTAGGATAGGTGTTTAAGTTACTCCTAAGCTCCCACTATGAATCGTGTCTACAAATAGTGATTCCAAACATTCACCGTTCACGCTTTCGCCTATTTATTGAAAGCTTAACCTATCTTTTTCGTACCTTTTGCTTTGCTCGTTGAGGGTTCCAACAGTTCTGAATTTCCTCACATATTAACCACACAACATACACAATTAATTAGCATCCAAACACTCCATAATCAAACAAAAATGTAAATCTAAGGTTGGTTCCACTTGGAACTGAAATTTTTGACTAGCATAGTCGATACACAAATATCTTCCACATTCATTCCTAACACTTAAAACTGATTCTAAACATCTAATTACTCGTCTAAGAATAATTCTCAACCTTAAAATCACCCAAAACTCCTCAAACTTATGGTTTCGAAAATTTTGACATACATAGCCATTATTAATGAAAACTCATCAAAACCTTCATATGTTTTAATGAAACTTTAAAGGAAGTTTAAAAACCTTATAATCACATCAAAATAAATTTTAAAATGCACTGAAATAGTAGTTCTTTTTTAAAATATAAAATCAGCCATTAACAACCCCAATTTCGGCTAACATGGAAAATCCTTATTTCAACTGATTTAAATAGCTAGAGTGCATTAAAAACTATTAGAAATACAAGACTTACCCCGATTGAAGAAAACGACAAATTGTTTGATTGAAATTTGAGAAAACCAACTTGAAGAATATCAATACAATAAATGGTATTTTGGTGTTCTTCTTTGTATTTAAAAAAGGTTTGATGTTTAGAGGATGATAGAAAACAAAGGATTGGAGTAGTGAAGACCAAATTTTGAAGAATGGTGTTTAGATTTTTTTTTCTTTCTAATAAACAACATAAAGAAAAGGGGAGAATAGGTGTTTCTTTTTTTTCACGTCAATAATAAGGTGAAAGGGGGAAAATGGGCTAATTTTTAACACTTGGTATAATTATTTTTAAGCTACTTTTAAATTAAACCCTTTTTATAAAATAGTCCACTTTTTAAAATTGAAAGTCTTTTAACATTATTTTCATAAATCAGTTTAAATTTTCAAAACCATAGACGAAGATATTTTTAGGCTACATATTTTCAATTCTCGAACGCCATTTCAAGCCATAATTCCAAAACTATCCTCAAAACTTCTAGACCCAATTTCGGGATGTGATACCAATGGTTATTGAATTTTGCATTAAATGTAAAAAATATTAATACCTTGTTAGCAAGTATCGATACTCGTAGTTCCAAGTGAAGTAAATGTGCTGGTTATTTCATCCCCAATGGCTTTCATTTCTCCAACAACCGAAATGGTTGGAAATCAATTAGAAGGTATAAATATCAGCTTCCAAAGGTCCGAAAACAATAAGAGATATTATCAAGCTTAAAGATCAATCAAAAACAACCTTGTGCTTACTATTCTCAACAATATTCTTTAAACACACTTGTGAGTTTTCATTGTATTCATTTAGCTAAAATATTTCTCTTTGTAATTGAGCTTAATTTGCAAACATTCTAATCTTGTAAGGGTTTGTTCTTAGTTTGCTTATTTTTTATTCTCTTTAAGAAGGTTTTGTCTTTAAATTTGGGTAAAAACCTTAAGGGAGTTTGTAAGATTAAATATTGTCCTCAAAGGTTGTCAAATTAGTGAATTGGGGAAAATCGTTAGTTGTGGAAAGCTAAGGTAGTGGAGTAGGCAACTGGGGTCGAACAACTATATATCAACGTGTTCATTGTCTCTACCTTTTTTTCTTAGCAACCATAAATTTTTAAAAGGCCAATTCACCCTCTCTTGTTAATTTCGAGTTTATTCGTCGAGCTAACATATTCACATGATCGTTATGTGTATATATAATCACTAGTTAAAAAGATGAAAAGAACACCACTCTCTTGATTCTAAATTTCAAACATGAAACAAAAGTCTTAGTTAACATAATTTGCGCATATGGTCTTGTTCATGCTTTGCTAATTACGTTTATTTTATTTGTTGTGTAAACGGGCCAATTTGCCCGGGCCCACGTCAAAATCAAAATACAAAATAAAGAAACAAAAAACCAATAATTAATTAAATGTCCTTTTACAGTCCAAAGCCCAAAATTAATTCCAGACCCTAAAACCCAAATAACCCCAAATTAAACCCTAAAATTACATCGGCCCAAATGGCCTAAAAATTTTAGAACAGGCAGAACCCTAGGGTTCTCTCCTTTGCGCCACAGCCAAGCCTCTAGCACCGTACACTCCGTACCGTCCAGCAGCCACGCCCGTGCCAGCACAGCCCCGTACTCGCGCCAACGCATGCTCCGTACCTGCAACAAATGAGGCAAATACAGCAGCAAATACAAACAAAGAACAAAAATTGTATTCTTTTTTTATTTTTGAACATTCGGCTATAAAGCCTAGGATTTTCGATTGTAAAGGGGTTCCTTTTTTACGAACACACGCACATTTACGAACACAGAGACAATCGCAATTAATCGAAAAATAAGGAATGTGATTTTCCTTCTCTTTTTAATCCTCTGTTCTTTTTACTTATTTCAATCGATTTCTTTATCATTTTACACCAAAAAAAAGGGCAAAAAAAGGCATGAGAAAAGGAACGAAACTTACCTGCGTTTGATGCCTTCGAATCTTTCACTTGTTACACCACGATCGAAACCAAGTGGCAATTTGGGGTTTGTGAGCAGGACACACGAGTCTTTCGGTTCGATGAAGTCTTAATTGACTTTTGAATGAGTCGAAAAGAGAGGTAGGAGAACAAACCTTCGAAGGGCTGTTAAACGACGAAGGGTTGGCGGCACCCTAATTTTTTTTTCTTTCTTGCTTTTTGAAAATGGCTGCAGACCCTTTTAGGGTTTCTTTCGGTGACCACAAGGGCCCTTCAGACGTCACCGTTTTAGGCTAAATTAATGGCCTCAAAACAACTGCGTTCAAGGCTACAGCCTGATGACCCGACCCGCACACGCTTAAGATCCGCGTGTCTAGTCGCTGATGGGATATTTTCAACATATGTCCCTCCTCTTTTGCGCTGCATCTCAATTAGCTATTTTGTATTTCTTTTTTTTTTAATTCGACCTGTAATTTGCGCTTATTTGCAATTGGATCCGCGCCTAAACGCAGCACTTTGGGACCTGGCATATTGCCAGTTTTAGTCCCTTTGCATTTGCGCGAATGGCATATTGGTCCCTGTCGTCATTTTTTTTTATTTCCTAATTTTCCCCTTGTTTTAATTTAATTTTAATTAAATCCTTTTAGTTTATAACTTTTATTCTTAATTACTTATTTGTACAATTGTTTTGAAGATTTTTTATGTTAATATTTCGTATTTCTTTTATTTTATATATATATATATATATTTGTACATGCATAATTTTGTTTTGTTTTATAAAGTCATCATTTTAATTTATTTTTTTTGCGTTAAGCTATTTTAATATCCTTATATAACTTTTTGTTTAAATATTAATATATATATGTATACTTTGTATTAAAGTTAATTTTATTTTCTATGTACAGATTATTAACCTTATACTATTTTACGTACATGATTTCTTTTAAATTTATTCTTGTATTTTTGTTATATAATCCTACATGATGTGTCTTTTAAATCATTATTATCGTAAGCGTGTATATATTTATTAATGACTATATTTCATCTAGATATATATTTCTAAATCTATACGTTTTATACATATAGTTTTCTTATATATATAAGCACATTCTTAAAGCTATTATATAATTTATTATAAAATTAACTTAACCTTGTATGTATTTCTATGTTTTTACAAATAATTGTTTTTAAAGTTATTTATGTATATATATTTTGTAAATCTATTGTGTATATTACTAGGATTATATTTTATCATGCATTCTTGCTATTTTTTTATATACTACATATGTTATTTAAATTTTATTTTATTGTGTGTATTTTAGCCAATATTTTTAACACTTTATACATTATGTATTTTTTAAAAAATATTCATTCTATAACACATTTTTTAATGATTGCAGGTGTATATTAAGCTTGTCTTTACAAATATTTTCTAATTTATCAATCCATCAATTCATATAGTGTGTATCATGTACTTATCATTGTTTTAAAATAGTTTTATATCATGTTGCTTCTTTGATTTGCATTTTGTTTTGTACACCTAGTAGTAATCATTTTATATTATGACATGTATGTTGTCGTTGCATATTATTTATTCATTGCTTTATATTGTCATGTTAATTATTCTCTATGCATGATCGAAATGAGTTATATTTCCAAGTTAGTTATACTTAATTGTTTAAGTGCTTGTTAGTTGATTAAATAAATTGCATTAACTTCATTCTTCCATTGTCATACTTTTATGCATACATATATTATCCCATATCATTGTTTTCCGCTTGGTTTACGAAATGTGATTTTATAAAATCCAAATTTTTATGACTTGTTTCGTCTTATTTCGAGTCGAATTAACCCGTTTTAAGTTAATTTTATAATTATTCATGTTTTCTAAAAATCCTTTAAAACGAAGGCGATGTTCGATATTTGGTAATTCGCGAAATCGTGCCCTAACGTGCTGGGTTGCCATTTTCTCGTTTGCTTAAAATAATCAAATGTTCCTTTGGAATTTCACCCATGTCTTTAAAGATTCTATAAAACGAAGGTAATGTTCGATATTTGGCAATTCGGGAATCATGCCCTATCGTGCTGGGTTGCGATTTCCTGTTGATTCAAAATAATTGAATATCCCCCTTAGAATTTCACTCATGCTTCTTAAAAATTCTAAAAATAAAGCAATGCTCGATGTTTAGAAATTCAAAGAATCGTGCCCTACTGTGCTGGGTTTCGATTTTACGTTGGACTAAATAATCGGGCATCCTTCTGTAATTTTCAACTTATAAACTTTTGGAAGTCAAAATTTATCGTATTTTCGAGGGTATAAAGGATCGTGTCCTATCGTGCTGGATATGATGCTATATTCCTCCAAAACGAGAAGACTTTGACGACCAACTCGGGTTATTCAAATTTTATTAAAAAGAACCACATTTCAGAAATATTTTTAATTTTAGACATAAGGACAGTATTTAATCGATTTGGTACCAATTCTGGGCGTAGTGAGGGTGCTAATCCTTCCTCATGTGTACAGACTCCCGAACCTGTTTTCTCAAAAGTTCGTAGACCAAAATCGTTGTTTTAGTAAACCAAGAAACGTTTTATTAAAATAACCAAATTCTTAGGTGATCCGATCACACCAAAATAAAAAGATCGGTGGTGACTCCACATTTTTCTTTTTTCAAAAAGTCGATTCCCATTTTTTTCATTAAAATTTTAAATTTGAAAAATGGTTTCGACATATTGCATAAGTTGTTTATATTTTATTGGTTAATGTCGTGTAAGATTCTTAATTTGAGAATCAAACTAAATTTTTGAATTTTCAATGTGTTAAATATTTGATATGATTTTATTCATAATTTTTTTTAAGTTATGTAAGTTTCATTATTTTAAAAAAAACTTATAAATTGCATTCTTTTATTTTATGAAAATTCAAAAGTTGATTTTTTTAAAATTTAATGTGTTAGGATTTAATCATCTTATTTTAGAATAATCAAGAAGTTAGCTTAATTGTTGGTAAATACATAAATTTTAACTACTAATTTTTGCTAGTTTATTGCATATAAATTGTTGAAATGTTATTTTTTTCGTTAATTCATTACAAATAACTTTCGGAACTATTAATTGATAGATAAAAAATTTAACAGTAAGGTTCAACAGCATTCAATTGAACTAATTTATCAGTTTTAAAATATCAGGATCAAATTTTGAAAAATTAAAATAAAGAGACTAACATAATAAAATAAAATATAGGAATGGAATTAAGGATTATATCGATTTTTTATATCAAAATCATTTATATCAAAATCATGTAAAGACGAATATCATATTTTATATAAATATATATAGATATATTTTAATAAATAAACCATATAATATAAAATTAAAAATTACTAATAAAAAATTACAGTGTAGCAACGTTAAGTAATTAGAGCAACAATGAATATAATCAATATATAGAGCCAATGTAGAGAAATTTTTTCATTGAATTTAAAGTTTTTTGAACATACATTTTACTATTAATCAAATATTTTATAATAATAGTTTAAGATTAAATGGTATTTTTATTTTATTTCAATTATTTTCATTGAAAATGTAGGACTCTTAGGTTGTTTTAGATGAGAATTGTAAAATTAAAAAATAAAGAATTTTCAAAATGTTAATGTTTATAGTTTTTTTTTTTTTTGAAATTTTTGAATAGAAAAAATTTTAAATTTGTCAAATATTTTTATAAATCCCGAAAAAAAACATGAAGAAAGAGAATATTCAAACTGAAAAATTATAAAATTTATAGTGGAATAAATTTGTCAAACGAACAATGCAGATATTTTTGCTATGGCTTATGAGTACTTTGGCATTCAAGGAATCAGTTTTTGCATGAAGAGGTACACACAACGGGCAGAGACCTTGCACGGAAAATTTAAAACCACATGGCAGAATACAAAGGGATTAGAGTAAAGATGACTTTATCACATACGATGCACAACCAAAGGAATGTGGAAGACTTACCGATTGTGAAGATCCAGTTTGATGCTACGTTCAACAATAGAGAGTTCAGATCAGCATCGGGGCTGGTGGTCAGGGGTTCGATGAATGAGTATTTGGCTTCGAAATCGACTATTCATCGCAATATTGCTTCTCCGTTTGCGCAGAAGCATATGTAGGGTTAGAAGCAGTCAAGTTAGGAATCGAAATGAGTTTTCAGGAAATACAAATAATGGGCGATTCACTAACAGTAATCAAGAAATGTTAGTCAATTGCAACCGATTACTCAGTTATTGGAGCAATTATCAGAAATCTTGAAAAAGAAACCATGTTTCCAGAAGATAGAGTTCAAGCACATACAGAAAACAAAGAATACAAGAGCCCATAATACTGCAAAGGAGGCATTACAGAACAGCAAGAGGAATTACCTGGGGAATAAGGAGCCGATTCATCACGATATGAGCGCAGCAGAGCAATGGGCAAGAAATCCGGACTAAGAAGATTGGGAGAGGATTTGTTTCTAAAAGCAGATAGCAAAGAAAGAAAATATCGGGCAAAGCTATCGTCAAACGAATGGAATGGATGGGACAAATGATAAGAAATGTCAAGAGGGATTAATGGTTTCCATCCGATAGAAGATTGACTAAGGCTCCCTTTGGATGCAACTGCATCTCAGTACGTTGGCTGTTTTAGGCTAAAAAAAATTGCAACTGAAACGTTAGTAAACGCAAGGCTGTTTGGAAAGCATTCTTCAGTGCGTTGAGAATGCATTTCACCTCACCAGAGGCTTAATTTCAGACTGGAGCCTTTTGTTCCAGTGAAAATTGGGTAACTTCAATTGCTTTTTTTTTCCTCTTTTACCCATATATTCTTCCGTTGCATTCTTCTTCAGGCTTTTCTGATGTTTGGTTACCCTTCTTCTCCCCTTTCCCCTTCCCCTTGGGTTGCAAATCAGTGTTCTTGTATTTTCTGTGTTTCTCCTTTTTTCTAATTGAAATTTTCATTTTTTTCCTTATTTGGTTTTGCATTTTTTTTTAAAATTCTGTGTTCTTGGATTGACAGGAGCAAAAGTTCTTGATGGGAAGTTCAATAATAAAACTGTCTTCCTTCATTTCTATTATTTATTGCTTGGTTAACATTCTGTAAGGCCTTTGTAATTATGCTTCAATATCGTGTTTCAATTTTTTTTTGATTATTTTCTAATCTTAAGTTTCCCCTGTTCTGCATCAGATATGCATGTACTATGAGTCCATAATCCATATTATTTCAGTGATAACATGGGGGGTGTACTGAGGACATTGTTATTTGATCCCTCTTTTTTCTTTTTCTCTTATTTAAGGGACTTACATTTGTTATGCTCAGGTGTAAACCTTGATGGAATCTGTTTTCACTTTTCTTTCTCAGAGAGTTTTTACATAGCTTTATGGCTCTGTAATGATGGTCATTGGAGTATATCCGTCCTGTGGATTTTTGATCTAGTATTCTCGTCTCCCAAAAATATTTTAAGTTTTACATTTTTCCTTTTATTTTCACTGGGCTTTGGGAGAGGTTGTTAAAACTTTTGCAAAACCAGTGAACTTTTGTGGTATCTACCAGATTGGTTCAATGCCATTTGCTTATTTTCTTGGCATATGGTGGAAGTCGTGACTCGTGAAAAGCATTAAAAAATAGCTCGTTTTAGTATGTATAACCTAAGTTGTCGAATTTTGGATCAATTAATATCCAGAATCAAAGAATCACTGCAAACGTGATATATTGTTCTTATGGTTCCTTGCTATTCTGTAGAATCGGTGAGTTTATTTGCTATTCTATAGAATCAGAGTTGTTCTTATGATCAATGTTGCAAACTTTTGCTTCTAAAGATGCTTGCAGTGGGAATTTTTATTGTTAGACTCCTGTGACTTCTTTTATGACTCTTCAATAGTCTGATCAATAAAGTCTTTGTTTTGAATGGTTTTCTTTTGTTGCAAAGGATGGTGCGCAGGATGAATTCAGTTTTATGCTGTATTTTTTAAAATGCTATGCTGTCTGTATGCTGATCTGCATTTTATTCTCTTGTGTTCTTTGTCTGGTGATGTTCAAATTGTTAGGGAGCTTGTTACAAATTTGTTAACGGTTTTGTTTATTAATGTTTTCTCTGTTCATTATCTTGGCTTTTCTAATCTATTCATCCTTATTCTGCAGCATATTGAAGACTTGACTTAGGAAAAGTTTTCACTGCAACGAGCTCTTGAGGCCTCACGTACATTAGCAGAATCTTTGGCTGCTGAAAATTCATCTTTGACTGATAGTTATAACCAACAGGTTTGTTTCCAAATATTAGATTAGCAGCATTACCGGCTGTCATGGTCATGATATGTTTTTTTTATCAGTTCATCGTGCTTCTCCATTGCAGCACTTTCTGTCATTTCATTATCCTAATTTGTATTCTCAATCCTTCTTAAAAATCTCTTAATTATCTTACATTTACTTTTCTCCCCAGAGAAGCATTGTCAACCGGCTAAAATCTGACATGGAGAGCTTACAAGAAGAAATCAAGGCCCAACTGGTTAATATTTACTATATTTAGGTACTGGTAGTCACTTCAAATTGTTAGAAATAATTGAATCTCATATAACTACATACCACTTTATGTCATATGGTTAATGCAATGGTGTTTGTATGGCATGTGTCATGTGTGCACATATGCACATTGGTTTAGACTTGTTTGTGCTTAGATAAAGTTCTATCTAAAAATTGAGATACCTACTGCTGTCTATTGCATCTCTGGTGGTACCCATTAACCAAAAAATGCAGTACAAGGAACCCTCTTGAGGTTGTCCATGTCTATGCCCTTTGATCTACACTTGAAGGGGCCTTAAGTAGTGCTATCCCAAAGTTATTAAATATTGGGTTTGTTTCGGTTTTATATTCAGGTTGGGCCTCTCAACCTATTGCCTATTGGTTTTAGGTTAGATGCTTAATAACTTTTTATCTATAAAAATGATCCTAAGGCTGGAGCTTGTCCATTTTTCCTGGATTCAATCAATAAGTCTTTGTTTTGAATGGTTTTCTTTTGTTGCAAAGGATGGTGCACAGGATGTTCTTGAACTTTGGCCTGCAATGCAATAGGAAACCAGCAGCAAACCAGCGTGCAGACCGGCATCCAAGCTGAACCAGATAAGCAGGAGCATTTTGTTTATTTTGTTCATTTGTAACTTGATTTAGTTGCAATGTAATTTATACTTAAAGTTAGTAGGAGTAGTTGTTGATTTATGTTTGATGTTATAGCTGGTATGTCAGCTACATTTTGTTTGTAATTCTATCTAGGCTTTAATCATGTATCTTATACTTGACTCGTTCAAGCTTTTGATGGTTTTTGAACCATGAACAATAAGAAATGAATCAGATATGTTGATGAAGAATTGAACATGTGGTTTCTATTGGATTTCTTCTGAAATTAAGAAATGAATCATTTTTCATTCATCATTGCATTGCTTCATCTTTAGCTCAAATGTGAATCATTTTGCATTTTCTCTTCTGATGAATATTCCAATCTATTGGACAAATACACTAGTGTGATGTTGGAAACAACATGGATCTAGATTTGAATTGTATGCCTTGGGTTTCAATATAAATGAAGCAGAAATTATATATTTAAATTTGATTTATTATATAAATAGTAAGAATGAAATGAAAAGTATAAAAATATTTTGAAAATATGAATGTTACATTTTTAAAAATATTTTATCCAATTTCTGTTGAAATAATGTTTTGATTGATTGTAGGCTAAACAGGGATTTAACAATGCTAATGTTATAAAGTCATATTTTGACGTCTTTAATCTTATATTATAACTCCAATGTTAAACTAAATCAAACTTAAAGTTTAAGTTAATTTTTATCACCCCCAATGTCTTATAATATTGTATTAGTAAAACATTTTAAAGGATTTGGTATGTAGGCAAAATTTCATACAAACATAGATAACGAAATTAGTTCAATTGAGTAACACTGTTAAACCTTCTTGTTAAACTGAGCTGTTCAGTAACTTATGTGCTAGGAATTAGTAAAAACCAGCAGTAGCATATTTATGTAATTGTAATAATTCATTTTTAATTATTTATTATTGAAAATAAATATAATTGTAATAATTTTTAATCATTTATTAATTTTATAATTGTTAAATAATTTTAAAAATTTCTATTATATATCATTTTTAATCTAATGTCTTTAAAAGCCATTTTCTATTTTCACCTCACCGCTACAGTTGCGTTTGAATCCAAACACACACTCCACTGCTGTTTCTTATCTCACTGCTACAATACCCAATCTCACCGCTACAGTAACTAATCTCACCGCCACCGCTATTTTTAACCTCACCGGAGCTAAACACACCGCCCATCCAAACTAAGCCTTAGTAAGCTTGAACCCTCTGTTTTCTTTAATTTTAATTCAATAAATACCCAGTCAATCATTGATAAAAAAAAGTTTTTTGAAAGATATATGTTTGGATGAAAAAGAAATATGTTTACATGAGAAAAAAAAAACAAAATTTTTTTTAAAATACTATTCTAGACAAATCATTTTCTCATCTATAGCTTAAGGCAGTCTGTTACATAGCTTTGTGAATTGTCGTCTTTATAAAGTACAGGCGTTCAATTGCACCCAAGAAAAAGAAAAGGGGTTTATGTTTTTCATTAAAGCATGAATGTGAAAGAAGGAAATTTCCTGGTTTGGATTTGGAAAGAGTATCTTTTCATGAACCTAGTAAACATGGGTTCTATTTTATAGTTGAAAAAAACATGGAATTCAACCAGTATTGAGCTGCTTGCTTTTCCCAAAAACATCATAATTAAATCTGACTTAACCTGCTTTCTTTTGTTGCAGCTCCTTCATCCTAACAAAAGCAGCCGGCCGGCAAGCAGCTCTAGTGAACTGTGTTTATAAGATCGGACCACCAATGGATTATTTAGTATTTGTCAGCACCCAGAAAACAGCAACAGGAGAAAAAAAAATACTAACAGCACCTCCTTCAACCCCTAATTATTCCAATAATTTAAATAAGTAATTGTAATTCAACTTACCAGACTTTTCTTTTCACAATGTTTAGAGGACTGATGTTGGTTTTGACCAATCAAGTTAATTCGTCTAATTAATAGACCATTCAGATATATAGTCTAAACAATGAAAATTTTCGAATTTTCCCTTATTATGTTTTAAAGGGTTAATGAGTTTATAAAAAAAATATTTTAACACTCCATTTAATTTTCACTTTTTCTAGTTATTAAGTTTACATTATTTTCTTAAATCATCTCAAAGTAGATAAAAAAATTACCATTTTGCTAATTTTGCTAATTGGCATACATATGAATTATCATTTAGATTATTCACATGTTGGTATTTAATTAATTTTTTAAAATTTTAAAAATAGTTAAAAGTATTTTTTATTTTTATTCTTTTTTAATAATTTTAATGATTTTGAATTTTTTAAATTTTTTAAATTTTTAAAATTTTAAAAAATTAATTAAATATTAACGTGTCATTAATGTAATAATATATGTGTATATGCTATATGAAAAAAAGTTAAAAAAATATTAATTTTTTTATTCATTTTAGAGTGATTTAATAAAAAAACGTAAAAATAAAAAAAACTAAAAACTAAAAGAATAGTTAAAATAATTTTTAAAATTAGAAATCCAAATAAATTATTATGTAATTTTTTATATTAGATAGCTAAGAAAGGAGATTTATGGTTGATGATTAAAATATGTGATACTATTTTTAAGGGGAATCACGTCGTGGTCAATTTTTATACTTTTTGGTCTTTAAACATTTTTTCTCCAATCCCATGATCTTTTAACTGAATTCTCAAATCACATGACTTGATTTATAATGCTTAAATATTTATTTTAATTGGAATATATCTATTTGACTCATCTCTAGTTTCTTTTCATTCTATTGAGTTTAATAATAAATTAAACACCCATCAACTCAAGTCTATTTGACTTGTTGAATTACTCAGCATATTGTTCACTATTGGAAGTTGTTAAAAAACCATTCTTGAATATCTCAGTGTTTAAGCCCACAAGGCCCTAAGCATCCAACTAGTTGTGCTGGTAGGTAGAGACCCAACCATCTTGGGCAATAAGTATTAACAACCTCGTGAGGAAAAGACTTTGAGCAACTAAAGTTTCAAGGCTACCAAACTTATTACTAGGCAGGCCAGAGGACTTGCCAATGAACGGTCTATGGGTAGCCTAAATACCAAGTATGATTTAACTACATTTTCAACTTGAGCTTTTATGCTTCCTTACTCCGACTTCACTTTGGCTAACTTAAGCATTGGAGCATGTTACGAATTACAAGCTCCGACGTTTCCAAAGCTTACATTTATTTTGCAAGAACGCCTAACCTTCTTCAAGTAGTTATCTTTAGATTGAGTCCACCGCCAAGAAGACATCAACATATATGTATATTTTATATACTTATGTTTTACATACATTAAATAATTATATATAGCAAAATCATTTTCATAAATATATTTTTATAATATTAAATTAAAAAGTCATTGGTAAAAATGTATGCAAACGTGAGTAAAGGTGGAAGAGGCAATCCCTCCCTTGCAGAGTTATGAGAGCCAAATCTAATAAAAATAAAAATTGTATTCATAAATATAAAATTAATAAATAACAGTTAGCATGATTGTATTAAAATTTTATCTTTTCACAAAATAAGTAAAAAAAAAAAGAGAGATATCAAAATTAAAAATTAAAACTAAAATCATCAAAGCAAAATTTGCAAATAAAATATAAGAAATATGTTATATCATGCTCCAAGCCCCGTAATAAAAGGGCCCAAACAGCCCAAAAGCATAGTTATAAAATAAATGATAGTGCAATTAATAATAATAATAATAATAATAATAATAATAATAAAACAACAAAGAATTGAGCTGTAAAAGTACTAACAACAAAGAGACAAAGGAGAAAACGAATAAAGTAGAGAAGAGCTCGTTAGAAAAAAATGTGATAATATAAAAGAAATTTGTGAGGCAAGAAAGAAAATTATGAGAGGAAAGAAATAGATTTTAATTTTGTCTCTAAGATGTAACAAGTTCTAAAACAACAAAACACAACAATGAAAATAGCATTATTGAATTTTATATCTCTATATATTATGTCTTTTCATGAAAGAATGTCACTTAGTATGTAACTTGTGCCACAAGTTTTTTTTTTCACAACATCACAAATTTTAAAAAAGTTATATGTTTATTCATTATGTGTCGGAAAGTTTATATTTATTTGAATAAATCTATTTAGATGCAAAATGAAAATTTTATTATTATTTTGAAAAATAAAATCTCTTAACTTTAATATATGTATACATACATAAAGCCTAATAGGTAAATTCACTTATCTAATGAATTAGGCACCCAACTCAAATATTTAAGTAATAATGCATTCTTTATTTAAATCCTTTAACTTTATATATATTAGTAATGTGGGATTACTAATAGCGCCAATCCCAATCATCTTGGACTCCAAGGTTAAGAAGGTTATCATGTGGGAGGTAAGGACAAGGTAAGCATAAAAAGACCATTACGAGTATTTTTCGTATTTAGGTTCTCTTCATCACTTTCAATCTTTTTTTCCCTTAAACCCTAAATTGATATAAACATCAAAGAGTGATTGAAGTGTCAACTTCGATAGCCCTAAAGCTCACCCTCTTTCACTTTATAAATCTAGTTGATTTAAAAATCCCCTTTCCAAGCTCAAATTCTCCCCGATCCAAAGAAGACTAACATTTTGGCACCATATGTAGGAACATTGTAACACCTTTTAACCCGTATCCATCGTCGAAACAGGGTTACGAAGCATTACTAAAACTTTCAGAACATTTTTAGATGATTCACATAAATTACTACTCATTAATTGAGATTATTCATATCGATCCTTAAATGGACCCTCGAGGCCCAAAACGAGCATTAGAATCAAGTCAGGACTTAATCGAAAACTCTAAGTGTAACAGCCCGGCTTAGATCCTAGTCGAAATAGTGGTTTTGGGACCAAAAATCTGAGTTAGAAAAATATTTTAATATTATTTTCTATGTTTACAGTATGTGTTTAAGCATGTGTGAAAGTTTCGTGTGGAAATTTTATTAATTTGTTGCTTAATTTTGAAAAAAGACCTAATCGCGTAAAATGTATAAGTGGCCTTCTATTTGTTAAAGTGCCTATTTGTTATGTCTTTATAATTGAGAGGTCTTTATGTTTTTATTTGACCATTGAACATATGAGTGGACATTAATGGCCTTAATATAATGGTTTAATAATGTTTTAATGCAAGGGTACAATGGTGAAATGAATATTAATGTTAATTAAAATAAAACTAAAAGCATGAAATTAGCCATTTTGTTCATGATATTGCAAAAAATCAAAATAAAGAAAGCCAAGGTTGTGGTTTTAGGGTTCGGCTATTGATTTTGGTGATTAAGGTATGTGTTTTGATCCGTTTTTGATAATTTCTACGTTTTTGTAATCGCTGCTTAATAATCTACAAGCCCATGCCTCAATTTCTGAAATTGTTGATGATTTTGAGTTAATCCATTGATGAAATTATGAGTTTTATGAAGTTTGATGTTAGTAAATGAAATATATGTATTGGGTTAACATGCTTTGTCTTTGAATTTTTGATGAATTTGAGTAAAATGGGCTAGATTGTGAAATTTGTAAATTGAGGGACTAAAATGTGAAATAAATGAAATATGTGGGCTTATATGAACTCTATGAACATTCGGCCTAACATGTGTAAAAGGGAATTTTGTGTATTTTGTGATTTTGTGAATTAGGGACTAAATTGTCAAAATGTGAAAATATGAGGGCTAATTTGTAAAATGCCCTAAATATGTATATATGGATTGAATTGAATGATTTATGGAATAAAAAGGTTAATTTTGAATACATATAGACCAAGAAAGGAGAAATTTGGACCTAGATCGAGGCAAAAAAAAGTGCTCGATTGATCGACTAATATCGTCATTTTTACGTTCGAGGTAAGTTCATGTGTAATACATATTATTGGTATAATGTTGGTATGTGATGAAATAAATAGAAATGAGATTGATAAGTTGGAGTATGTGAAATGTGAATCGAATTTGAGGCACTAAGTGTGCGAGAAATGAAATAGCTACGGTTATTAAAAATGGCATTGAATGTGCGAAAATATAACAGCAATGGCTGAATAAATGGCACTATGTGTGCGATACCGATATAAGTTCAGCTTAATAAAATGGCACAAAGTGTTCAATAATATTATAGCTTCAGCTAATTAATTGGCACTAAGTGTGCGAGTTCAAAGAACATCTAAAAATGATTGAATGACATTGTGTATCGAACATTGAAGAGATAAATGTGATAGGTAAGGATATGATGATACAGGTATGTACGAAACCTATGTGGTTGATGATATTGTGTATGATATAGATGAGAGACTATGTAAATGAATGATGAGATAAGTTTCATTGTATGGCATTGTGAATGCTTATCATATTCTTAAAGATGAAGTATGATAGTAAGATATAGCTTTGAATAATTATGAGTAATGTGATGAGTAATATTAAATGTTAGTTAAGAGATTGAATTAGTGGATTGATGAGTTAAATGTATTATATCATGAACTTACTAAGTTGTAAGCTTACTGCGTGAAATGTCCTCTGTTTTACAGTGTTATAAAGCTAGCTCGAATCTGGGGCTTGTCAGCGACATCAATCACACTATCAGACATCTATTTTGGTACCATTTTGAGAGTTGTATATATGGTATATGGCATATATAGGCTAGAAGTATTTAGTATGTAACACCCCGAACCCGAGTCCGACACCGGAGTCGAACACGAGGTGTTAACAAACTTTGAAAAATTTCCAGACACTGCCCAATCTGGGTACTAGTCGCTTTAAAAATCATATCTTGAGCTTCACAACTCGAAAATCAGTTTCGTGACTTTTCCCTGAAACTAGACTCATATGCCCATCTACATATTTTTTTCTAGAATTTTTGGTCAGGCCAATTAGTACAGTTTATTAGTTAAAGTCTCCCATGTTACAGGGATCGACTACCCTGACCTTTGCGCACTACGACTTGGATATCTCCTTGTACAGGGCTCCAATACTGATGCTGTTTGTTTCTATAGAAACTAGACTCAGAGAGGAATCTATACATATATGGTATGACTCCTAATTATCTCTGGTTAATTTATAATCAATTTCCAAAGTCGGAACAAGGAATCCAGAACCCTTTCTGACCCTGTCTCACAAGAACCTTAATATCTCTTAACATACTGTCCGTATGATTGTTTCGTTACTTTCCTATGAAAGTAGATTCTTCAAGGTTTGTTTACATAATTTATTCACTATTTAATTCCATTCCTACTATTTTAGTGATTTTCCAAATCTACATCACTGATGCTGTCAGCATCTACCTTTAAGGTAGGCTTTACCTATTTCATGGTTCAGCTAGCCCTTTTTGCATACATAGCACAATTTATGAAAGTGATTAACCATCCCCGTGGCCAATCCTTGTCAAGCATATCCACACTAAATGATTATAACATTATACTTAAACACATATAAGCCATTTTCACATGGCTACCCAAAACTTATACATCACATAAAGTACTCGAAAAACAACAATGGGTCGTCCTATACATGCCATATCAAAATTCAACCAAAAGAGTACCCAAAAGAGCCTTTGATAGTGTGGACGACTTCGACTTCAAGATCCCGAGTCCGATAGCTGGAGAACCAAAAATCTATAAAATAGAGGAGCAATGGAACGAAGTAAGCAATTTATGCTTAGTAAGTTTTGAGCAAGAAATTCCAGCATAACGAAAGCATAGCACACATTTAGCTAAACGGAATATTTCATAATACACAATTTTTCCGATATCAAACTTACTTCACAACGTTAACCCTTATGTACATACACAAAAGACCAACTTAGCCGAAGGCCGGTAGCTCGTTCATCAACTGAGCGAATATTTATTTGTAAGGGCTCGATTAAATTCAACACATACGTAACATATCCCCATATTGGGATGTTTTTCGAGTATTAGCTGGAAATTTTACGGCAAGCTCATTCATTACCAAAATCACGTACCTTCGGAATTTAACCGGATATAGCTCCTCGTTCAAGTGCCTTCGGGACATAGCCCGGTTATAGTAACTCATACAATGCCTTCGGGACTTAACCCGGATTTTAAAACTCGCACGAATGCCTTCGGGACTTAACCCGGAATTAGTATCTCGCACAAAGGCCTTCGGGACTTAACCCGGAATTAATAACTCGCACAAATGCCTTCGGATCTTAGTCCGGATATAGTCACTTAGCACAAAGCCTTCGGGACTTAGCCCGGACAGCATTCAATTAATCATGCACATCTAACAATAATTCATGGCACATTCGTATTTCATTTTCATTTGCAAAACTCAAACACAAGGCACATATCATCCTTGCACATTCGGCTCAATAGCGACACATAGAGCATGATTTTCATTTGCTTAAAACATGATTTAATCACATCGTAATTTAAGCTCTCTTACTCAAGAACTTACCTCGGGTGTTGTCGAACGATCCCGCTAACTATTCGACCACTTTTTCCTTCCCTTTATCGGATTTATTTCCCCTTTGCTCTTGAGCTTAATTAAACAAATACATTGATTTCATCATTTAGGCATCAAAAAGATGAACACGAAGCACTTAACCCATATTTATACATTAGACATTAAAGTCACATACATGTGAAATCATGCATCAACACAACATATTAGCTAATTTTTCCCCCTTGGCCGAATATGCATGTCTATTTTTGGGGTCGATTTCAACACATGCATTGCTCATTAACATGCAAAATTACATTCGGCCTTAGCACACAACTTGCTAGCCGATTCTTCTCCATTTAGCAACCAATGCACATATGTGCTCACACAAAATGCTAACAAGGAGGTTCAAGAATCATCAAGTCATCATCACATGCATCATTAACAAACTTCATATTTAGCATGCAATGGCATTAACACAACCTCTACCTAGGCCGAATTTTAACTCATCCTCTTGCCTCATCACCACCAAATCAAACATCAACCAAGAATGATGCATCCATGGTCAAATGTCATTTCCATCACATAGCAAGATTTAGACCATGGGCTAGGTAGAACTCAAGCTAACAACTAAAACATGCATGCATCTCATGGAACATCATCAACATACCTTAGCCTAGCTACATGCATGGCCGAATCTCTTCACCTTTCTTCTTCTTTCCTCCTTAAAATTTTTGGCCAAGGATGAACCAAAGGATGAGTAATTCTTTTTTCTTTGTTTTTCTTTCTAGTTTCGGCAAGTATGAAGATGAGAAAAGGATGAACAAAAATTCTCTCCTTTCTTTTCTTTAGCTCACGGCAATTGGGGGAAACAAACAACTACACACATTTTTTTTTTGTATTCACCATACTCCTTTTCATTATTTAATTTCCATGCCCATTATTTTATTTTTTCCACCCATGATGCACCAACAAGACATGTCTATGACATGTCTTGGCCATCAAACTTGGTCTACCATGCTTGTCATGGCCGGCCACTACTAGTAGGGGGGAATTTGACATGCAAGTCCCCCCTTTGTCCACATGCACTAATAGGTCCTCACACATTGACCTATCACATTTTAGAATTTTCTCACATAAGTCCTATTGACTAAATTCACATGCAATCAACCAAATCGAAGCTTGAAATTTTCACACATTCATAATTACATATTCTAGACAATAAGTATCACATTCAAACATTTTGGTGACTCGGTTTAGCGGTCCCGAAACCACTTCCCGACTAGGGTCAACTTTGGGCTGTCACAACTCTCCCCCACTTAAGAAATTTTCGTCCCCGAAAATCTTACCGGTAAATAGGTTTGGGTATCGTTCTTTCATCGAGCTCTCGGTCTCCCAAGTAGCTTCCTCGATCCCGTGTTTGAGCCATAACACCTTTACTAGCGGAACTCTTTTGTTTCGCAACTCCTTCACTTCACGAGCTAGGATACGCATCGGTTCTTCTTCATAGCTCATGTCGACTTGAATTTCAACCTCTGATGGGCTAATTATGTGCGATGGATCAGATCGATAGCGTCGAAGCATCGAAACATGAAAGACGTCATGAATCTTTTCAAGCTCCGGGGGCAAAATCAATCTATACGCAACCGGACCAACTCGTTCGGAGATTTCGTACGGCCCAATGAATCTTGGGCTCAACTTGCCCTTACGGCCGAACCTGAGTATCTTTTTCCAAGGTGAAACCTTGAGGAACACTTTGTCTCCCACCTGATACTCGATGTCTTTTCGTTTCAAATCTGCGTACGACTTCTGACGATCCGTGGCTACCTTCAGACTTTCACGGATTACCTTTACTTTCTATTCAGCATCTTTAATCAAATCAACTCCGAAAATTTTACTTTCACCGAGCTCGGTCCAAAACAATGGTGTACGGCATTTACGACCGTACAAAGCCTCGTAAGGTGCCATCTTAATACTTGATTGAAAACTATTGTTGTAAGCGAATTCAATCAAAGGTAAATACCGTTCCCATGAACTACTGAACTCGAGGATGCAACATCTCAACATGTCCTCAAGTATCTGAATTATCCGCTCGGATTGACCATCGGTTTGGGGGTGAAAAGCAGTGCTAAAATGCAGCTTGGTACCCAGAGCTTCTTGCAATTTCTTCCAAAATCGTGAGGTGAATCTCGGATCTCTATCCGACACGATAGAAACAGGTACCCCTTGTAATCTCACAATTTGATAAACGTACAATTCAGCTAGTTTATCCAATGAAAAATCCGTACGTACGGGGATGAAATGAGCCGACTTAGTCAGTCTATCAACAACAGCCCATATCGCATCCTTCTTACTTGCTGACAAGGGCAGTCCGGACACAAAGTCCATTGTGACTCGATCCCATTTCCACTCGGGTATCATGATCGGCTGGAGTAATCCTGAAGGCACTTGATGTTCCGCTTTCACTTGTTGACATATCAAACATCTCGAAACAAAGTCGGAGATGTCCCGTTTCATACCATACCACCAAAATTGACGTTTCAAATCGTTGTACATTTTCGTACTCCCCGGGTGAATTGACATTCGGCTACAATGGGCTTCGTTCAGAATCATCGAAATGAGTTCCGAATTCCTTGGAACACACAAACGATTTCTGAACCTCAAACAATCATCATCATCAATTTGAAACTCCGATTCCTCGTTCGGAACACACTTAGCCCGTTTTGCAACCAATTCATCATCGACTTTCTGAGCTTCACGAATTTGATGAGTCAATAATGGTTTAGCTTTTAATTCAGCTACTAACACATTGTCTGGTAGAACAGACAAATGCACGTTCATCGCTCGTAAACCAAACAATGACTTCCGGCTTAAGGCGTCCGCAACCACGTTAGCCTTTCCCGGGTGGTAATCAATGACAAGCTCGTAATCTTTCAACAACTCAAGCCAACGTCTTTGTCGCAGATTCAAGTCTCGTTGAGTCATCAAATATTTGAGACTTTTGTGATCCGAAAATACATGGCACTTCTCACCAAACAGATAATGTCGCCATATTTTTAAAGCAAACACGATGGAAGCTAGTTCGAGATCATGGGTCGGATAATTCCTCTCGTGTGGCTTCAATTGTCTCGACGCATAGGCCACGACTCGACCTTCTTGCATCAATACGCAACCCAACCCAAGTAGGGATGCGTCACTATAAATGACAAACTCTTTACCTGATTCGGGTTGCACCAAAATTGGAGCTTCAGTCAAATGAGTTTTCAGTTGGTCGAAACTTTTCTGACATTTCTCCGTCCACTCGAACTTAACATCCTTTTGAAGTAGCTTCGTCATTGGTGTGGCTATCATCGAGAAACCTTTGACAAATCGTCGGTAATAACCGGCGAGCCCCAAAAAGCTCCGAACTTCAGTAATATTTCTCGGAGGTTTCCAGTCAAGTATGGCTAAAATTTTGTTCGGGTCAACTCGAATACCCGACGCGGATACCACATGACCCAAGAAGCTAACCTCTCTTAACCAGAACTCACACTTACTGAACTTAGCATATAACTGCTTATCCCGCAAAATTTGCAGCACTAGCCTCAGATGCTCAGCATGTTCGGTCTCATCTGTTGAATAGACCAAAATGTCATCAATGAACACAACTACGAACCGATCCAAATACGGTCTGAAGATCCGATTCATCAAATCCATAAATACCGCAGGGGCATTAGTGAGCCCAAACGGCATCACTAAGAATTCGTAGTGACCATATCTCGTTCTGAAGGCAGTTTTGGGAATATCTGAATCTCGAATTCGCAACTGATAATAGCCCGATCTCAAATCTATTTTTGAGAACACTGAGGCTCCCTTCAGTTGGTCGAACAAATCATCGATGCGCGACAACGGATATTTGTTCTTTATCGTCACTTTATTCAACTGACGATAGTCAATGCACAACCTCATGGTTCCATCCTTCTTTTTCACGAACAATACTGGTGCACCCCAAGGTGAGAAACTTGGTCGAGCGAAACCTCTATCCTTCAGTTCTTGCAACTGAGCTTTCAACTCCTTTAACTCGGTTGGTGCCATACGATACGGAGCTATCGAAATCGGCGTAGTCCCAGGTACAAGCTCAATACCAAACTCTACCTCTCGAACAGGGGGTAAACCCGGTAATTCTTCCGGAAAAACATCCGGGTATTCACAAACCACTGGCACAGATTCGGGTTTCTTTTCTAATTCTTTGTCATCAAGTACATACGCAAGGTATGCTTCGCACCCTTTTCTTACATATTTCTGTGCCAACATTGCTGATATTACAGCTGGCCTCCCCTCCAAGTCCGCAGACTCAATTCGGACTACTTCGTTATTTGCGCACCTCAAATCAATAGTCTTGCTCTTGCAATTCACAATCGCATCATGCGCGGTCAACCAATCCAAACCAAGGATAACATCAAATTCATCAAACGGCAAAAGCATCAAGTCCGCCGGAAAACAGGAACCTCGAATTTCCAGGGGACATTTCTTACACACTTTGTCGACAAGCACGTAACGACCCAAGGGATTTGACACCCGAATTACGAACTCAGTAGACTCAATAGGTAAAGTCTTACTGGATGCTAAGGTTTCACATATGTAAGAATGAGTAGAACCGGGGTCAATCAAAGCAATTACATTAGTATCAAAGAGAGTGAATGTACCGGTAATAACATCAGGCGAAGAAGCATCCTCGCGGGCACGTATAGCATAAGCTCTAGCAGGCGCACGAGCTTCGGATCTGGTTATATCATCTCTAGATCCTCTCTGACCACCACCAGTATTGCTTGCATTTCCAAATGGTCTACCTCGAGCAGTGGTAGCACCCGGTTTCCCACTCTGATTTTCATTCTGTTCAAACAACCTCGGGCAATCTTTAATGAAGTGGTCAACTGATCCGCACTTGTAACAGGAGCGGTCAGGGAATCTACAACTCCCCGAATGCCATTTACCGCAATATCGACATTTCGTTCTATCTCGACGTTCATTCCCAACACTATCGACCGAAGTGCCTCGTGTACCCACAGGGGGTTGATCACGATCTCGTCTAAAAAGGCCCGAAGTGCCTCTAAACTGGCCCGCATCATCTCGAAATTTCTTCGATGCCTGTTGAAGAGACTTTCCCGAAGATCTTTTAGGAAACTCTCCAGTTCCCACATCAACTCTTTGCTTTTCTTTTCTAAGCTCTTCGGCTTTACAAGCTCGTTCAACAAGTACCACGAACTCTCGTATTTCAAGAACGCCAACGAACATTTTTATATCTTCATTCAGCCCATCCTCGAAGCGTTTACACATAATAGCTTCGGACGAAACACATTCCCGAGCGTATTTGCTAAGTCTAACAAATTTTCGCTCGTAATCAGTAACCGACATGGAGCCTTGCTTAAGCTCAAGAAATTCCTTCCGTTTTTGATCAACAAACCTCTGACTGATATACTTTTTCCGAAACTCAGTTTGGAAAAACTCCCAAGTTACTTGCTCTCGGGGCACAACAGAAGTCAGAGTCCTCCACCAATAGTAGGCAGAATCACGTAGCAAGGAGATAGCACACTTTAGGCATTCATCGGGTGTACAAGATAGCTCATCGAGTACCCGGATAGTGTTGTCCAGCCAAAATTTAGCTTGCTCGGCATCATCGCTATCCATAGCCTTAAATTCAGTAGCCCCATGTTTTCGGATTCTGTCAACTGGGGGCTTATTTGACCTTATTTGGTCCGTTACCGGTGGTATTGTAGGTGCGGGGGTAGTACTTGTCGGGAATGGAGGTTGTGGAACAGCCATATTAGTTCGAATGTATTGGTTGAACCAATCATTCATCACGCTATAGAATGCTTGTCTAGCTTCATCATTCGGATTACTAGCATTAGGTTGAGAGTCTGCCGGCACTGTCCCTTGTGCGGGAGCAGGCGCTACACTCTCAAGATCATCAGCTACCTCTCGGTCACGATCGGGATCCATTACTATAAATAAACACATTTACAATTGTCAGAAATCACCACACTATCAAGTAATCACATAAAATGGCATGTATAGCTAGACCCAACATATTACGGTAGTCCTAGAATCGACTAAACCGTAGCTCTGATACCAATAAAATGTAACACCCCGAACCCGAGTCCGACACCGGAGTCGAACACGAGGTGTTAACAAACTTTGAAAAATTTCCAGACACTGCCCAATCTGGGTACTAGTCGCTTTAAAAATCATATCTTGAGCTTCACAACTAGAAAATCAGTTTTGTGATTTTTTCCTGAAACTAGACTCATATGCCAATCTACATATTTTTTTCTAGAATTTTTGGTCAGGCCAATTAGTACAGTTTACTAGTTAAAGTCTCCCATGTTACAGGGATCGACTACCCTGACCTTTGCGCACTACGACTTGGATATCTCCTTGTACAGGGCTCCAATACTGATGATGTTTGTTTCTATAGAAACTAGACTCAGAGAGGAATCTATACATATATGGTATGACTCCTAATTATCTCTGGTTAATTTATAATCAATTTCCAAAGTCGGAACAAGGAATCCAGAACCCGTTCTGACCCTATCTCACGAGAACCTTAATATCTCTTAACATACTGTCCGTATGATTGTTTCGTTACTTTCCTATGAAAATAGATTATTCAAAGTTTGTTTACATAATTTATTTACTATTTAATTCCATTCCTACTATTTTTAGTGATTTTCCAAATCTACGTCACTGATGCTGTCAGCATCTACCTTTAAGGTAGGCTTTACCTATTTCATGGTTCAGCTAGCCCTTTTTGCATACATAGCACAATTTATGAAAGTGATTAACCATCCCCGTGACCAATCCTTGTCAAGCATATCCACACTAAATGATTATAACATTATACTTAAACACATATAAGCCATTTTCACATGGCTACCCAAAACTTATACATCACATAAAGTACTCGAAAAACAACAATGGGTCGTCCTATACATGCCATATCAAAATTCAACCAAAAGAGTACCCAAAAGAGCCTTTGATAGTGTGGACGACTTCGACTTCAAGATCCCGAGTCCGATAGCTGGAGAACCAAAAATCTATAAAACAGAGGAGCAATGGAACGAAGTAAGCAATTTATGCTTAGTAAGTTTTGAGCAAGAAATTCCAGCATAACGAAAGCATAGCACACATTTAGCTAAACGGAATATTTCATAATACACAATTTTTCCGATATCAAACTTACTTCACAACGTTAACCCTTATGTACATACACAAAAGACCAACTTAGCCGAAGGCCGGTAGCTCGTTCATCAACTGAGCGAATATTTATTTGTAAGGGCTCGATTAAATTCAACACATACGTAACATATCCCCATATTGGGATGTTTTTCGAGTATTAGCTGGAAATTTTACAGCAAGCTCATTCATTACCAAAATCACGTACCTTCGGAATTTAACCGGATATAGCTCCTCGTTCAAGTGCCTTCGGGACATAGCCCGGTTATAGTAACTCATACAATGCCTTCGGGACTTAACCCGGATTTTAAAACTCGCACGAATGCCTTCGGGACTTAACCCGGAATTAGTATCTCGCACAAAGGCCTTCGGGACTTAACCCGGAATTAATAACTCGCACAAATGCCTTCGGATCTTAGTCCGGATATAGTCACTTAGCACAAAGCCTTCGGGACTTAGCCCGGACAGCATTCAATTAATCATGCACATCTAACAATAATTCATGGCACATTCGTATTTCATTTTCATTTGCAAAACTCAAACACAAGGCACATATCATCCTTGCACATTCGGCTCAATAGCGACACATAGAGCATGATTTTCATTTGCTTAAAACATGATTTAATCACATCGTAATTTAAGCTCTCTTACTCAAGAACTTACCTCGGGTGTTGTCGAACGATCCTGCTAACTATTTGACCACTTTTTCCTTCCCTTTATCGGATTTATTTCCCCTTTGCTCTTGAGCTTAATTAAACAAATACATTGATTTCATCATTTAGGCATCAAAAAGATGAACACGAAGCACTTAACCCATATTTATACATTAGAAATTAAAGTCACATACATGTGAAATCATGCATCAACACAACATATTAGCTAATTTTTCCCCCTTGGCCGAATATGCATGTCTATTTTTGGGGTCGATTTCAACACATGCATTGCTCATTAACATGCAAAGTTACATTCGGCCTTAGCACACAACTTGCTAGCCGATTCTTCTCCATTTAGCAACCAATGCACATATGTGCTCACACAAAAATGCTAACAAGGAGGTTCAAGAATCATCAAGTCATCATCACATGCATCATTAACAAACTTCATATTTAGCATGCAATGGCATTAACACAACCTCTACCTAGGCCGAATTTTAACTCATCCTCTTGCCTCATCACCACCAAATCAAACATCAACCAAGAATGATGCATCCATGGTCAAATGTCATTTCCATCACATAGCAAGATTTAGACCATGGGCTAGGTAGAACTCAAGCTAACAACTAAAACATGCATGCATCTCATGGAACATCATCAACATACCTTAGCCTAGCTACATGCATGGCCGAATCTCTTCACCTTTCTTCTTCTTTCCTCCTTAAAATTTTTGGCCAAGGATGAACCAAAGGATGAGTAATTCTTTTTTCTTTGTTTTTCTTTCTAGTTTCGGCAAGTATGAAGATGAGAAAAGGATGAACAAAAATTCTCTCATTTCTTTTCTTTAGCTCACGGCAATGGGGGGAAACAAACAACTACACACGTTTTTCTTTTTTCTTTTTTTGTATTCACCATACTCCTTTTCATTATTTAATTTCCATGCCCATTATTTTATTTTTTCCACCCATGATGCACCAACAAGACATGTCTATGACATGTCTTGGCCATCAAACTTGGTCTACCATGCTTGTCATGGCCGGCCACTACTAGTAGGGGGGGAATTTGACATGCAAGTCCCCCCTTTGTCCACATGCACTAATAGGTCCTCACACATTGACCTATCACATTTTAGAATTTTCTCACATAAGTCCTATTGACTAAATTCACATGCAATCAACCAAATTGAAGCTTGAAATTTTCACACATTCATAATTACATATTCTAGACAATAAGTATCACATTCAAACATTTCGGTGACTCGGTTTAGCGGTCCCAAAACCACTTCCCGACTAGGGTCAACTTTGGGCTGTCACATAGTATGTTTTGTGATGTGAATATCTAGCCATGAGATTTGGCTTGTAAATGTTGGTATGTATGGCCTTTTATGTTGGCCTAAATGATGTGTTTGATAGGTAAGTCATATGATGTATATAATGTTCATGTGATGGTTTGAATATGGAATGTTGAATTGGCAAGTTTTGTGGTATGAAGTATGTGATAAAATGATGAGTTTATGTATTTGAAACTTATATAAGTTGTGATGATTTTGGTACATTGATTAGGTATGTTTTGGTTGAGAAATTGAGTAGTGAATTGGATAGTATTTGAATGGCACGAAATATATACAGAATGGTTAAATTGGTTACCTATGAATGTATGCAATAATGCTAAAATCAAGTGGTTTTGGAGTGCTTGAGATAGGTGGAAAATATGGCTTAAACCAAGCCTAATTTCACCCTACACGGTTGAGCACACGGGCGTGTGTCTCGATCGTGTGTCTGTTGTAATTTAGTTATTCAAGTCAGTCTCAAGCATGGCCTAGACACACGGGCGTGTCTGGTGACGTGTGAGGCACACAGCCTTGGTACATGGGTGTGTGTGGCCATTTCAAAGGGTACACGGGCTAGACACACGGGTGTGTGGTCAGCCATGTGACCTAAGTCAGTTTCGACCACGGCCAAGACACACGGGCATGTCTTGTGTCCGTGTGTGAATTCAGTATGTATGCCCTGTTTTGCCACGGCTTAGACACACGAGCATGTCTAATGCCGTGTGAGGCACACGGCCTACTCACACGAACATGTGACTTGTATAACTTCGAAAATTTGTTAAGTTTTGGAAAAATTTTGTATAAGCTCGGTTTAGTCCCAACCCATTTCTAAAGCATGTTTGAGGTTCGTTGACCTACATAAAGGACATTATATTGAAGTGTGACTTTGATGCTTGGATGATTGTGAAATGTTTTGATTTGTCCGGTAATACCTTTAACCCTAATCCAGCAACGGATTTGGGTTAGGGGTGTTACACTAAGAATTTTTCGCGAAATTACAAAAATTTTCCAAGGTGCAGAGCTCACACGCCCGTGTGGTCCAAGGGACATGCCCGTTCTACTGACCGTGTTCGACCCCGTGTAATTCTCTTTCTTGTGCACACAACCATGCCACACGCCCATGTGCTAGGCCTTGTGGTTAATTAAATACTTTCGAAATTAGGTGCAAGTTTCACCAGGCCAAGACATATGCCCGTGTTCTAGGCGGTGTAGCATACACGACTAAGACACACACCCGTGTCTCTGCCTGTGTGCTCAATTTTGAGCATTCTGCTTTCTCAAATTTAAGGTGCAGGGGACACACGGCCTAACCACACACCCATGTACCAGGCGGTGTGTCATACACGGTCTAGACACACGCTCGTGTGTCTGCCCATGTAGACAAAATAAAGTCATTTCTAGCTTCATTTCTCACCCAAAATCACACCAATGACCTGCACTTAAACTCACATCCAAATACCAACCATTTCAAGCATTCAAATTAAGCAAACTCTATCATTCAACATGGCATATCATTACATGCATATATGTTTATAATCTTACCTTGGTATATTACATATGATAGGCATAATTTGAACAATCTTTTAACATGTATATAACTACCATAGTATGACATTACAAGTATATCAAAAACAACTATTACTAGCCATTCCTATGGCTAGATTACAAACCACATATTTAAGCCATCTATGGCCAAATTAGCCTATACATGCCATCATACCAAAATGATTTTACTATATATACCCAAAATAAACTAATACATAGTGTGATGATGCTCCAATGATCTCTAACCTTTGTAAGCTTTCGAGCACTATAAAACAGGGAAAAATGAAACAGAGTAAGCATTACATGCTTAGTAAGTTCATATAATGGAAACTAAACTTACCAATCCCGTTTATTAAATCTAAGCATACAATATCATGTTTTCCATCCATTTGGCATAATTGCCTAAACACATGTATTCAATCAAACATGTCAGTCACAAAATTTACATATACATCAAGTAAACATAGATGATCTCATCATGCAATATTCTTCCAAGAAATTATCATTTCATCTCATAATTCTCTCATTACGCCAAGAGTTTTGTCCATTGAATCGTTGAAATTCTGATGGATACTCGAGTAGTACACTCAAGGTGTACAATTCAATAACCCGTCAATTCATATTTAAAGGTGCCCATTCGGGCACTTAATCAAAGAACACACTCTCGAGCCACATATCGTATTACAAGATTAACAGTCCAGGCTAAATCCTTTATGTAACATATGCTCAGAAGAGCTCAATTAGGATTACTAGTCCAGGCTAAACCCTAATTGTAACATATGCTCGAGAGGGATTACATCAGAATTACCCGTCCGGGCTAAATCCTTTCTATAATGAGATCAATAGGATTACTTGTTCAAGCTAAATCCCGTCAACAACAATTGTAGGACCTCATTCATTTGGGAAAGCACATATATTCATCAGAATTCAATATTCAAACAGAGCTTAACCCTTTTTCACCGTTTCAAACATGTATCCAATTCTTCATCATAGTAATCAAACAATTCACATCAATATAAATCACATTCCATACAAACACAACATTCAATTTAACATATTTACATGCTCGATTAAGTTACATGAACTTACCTCGACACTTGTTCATATATATAATCTACTAATCCGAAACATTTTCTTTTCTTAAGTCTAACCTTGAATTTATATTGTTCAGATCTATATAAATGAATTTAACCATCAATTTCAAACTTTCATATTCATTTGGACTCAATTTACATCCTAGGTAAAATTACCATTTTGCCCCTAACTTTTCCATAAATTCTAATTTTGTCCCTAGGCTCGGAAAATGAAATTTGTTCAATTTACTCCCTATTCCAAGCCTAACCAAAATCCCATCAAAAAATTTACAGCACATGTATTCAAAAAAATTCAAAATTTTTCATCAAATTTCATAACTTTACATTTTAGTCCCCAAATCATGTTTTCATCAAAAATCACTATTGTTTATCTATCAACAACCTTTCATTTTCTACCATAAATTTCTAATTTTCAGCATATTCATCCATGAACCAATTTTTATACTTTATACTTTGATAAGTTTTCAAATTGATACCCCAAATAGATAGATTAAGCTATCCTGGTTTCAAAAATATCAAAATTACTAAAAACGGGACAAGGAAACTTACCCAATTAAGCCATGAAAGTTTCTTCTCTCTCTCCTAGGGTTTCCATGTATTTTAGGTTAAATATGACATAAAAATAAGATGATATCTTTTATCATCTTTTAATTAATTAAATATTTTTTTCAATTTCCAATTTAGTCCTTACCCTTTTTTTCTAAATCTCCAAGGACGAGTCACCAAAATATCTACATACTTTTCTTTTATAGTCTAATTATCATATAAGGACCTTAAGTTTTGAATTCCATAGCTATTTAATCCTTGTAGCTATAGAATTCAACCTTTGTATTTTATGCGATTTAGTCCTTCTCGTAATTAAGCACATAATCGATAAAATTTTCTTATCGGGATTTTCACATGACCTTTCTAACATATTACGGACCTCATAATAAAATAAAAATGAATTTTATTTTTGAATCGGATTGTGGTCCCGAAATCACTGTTTCGATTTCACTTAAAAATAGGCTGTTACAAATAATGAAGCCTGTCACTTAAAATGTTGTCAATTTCGCTTAAAAGCTTTACTATAAATTATATATATCATTCCTAACCCTAAATAAATTGCCTCTTGTGATTTTTCACAACCATAAAATTTTCTTTTTGAATTTTTGTTTGTTTTTGACACCCGAATTGGAGAATGCACACTGCAAAAACATTTATTGAGCTTAAATTAGAGGATACATAAAATGTTTTTTTTAACTACCATGTGATTCTCCATATTTTGTTTTTGAAAATTTTTAGTTCCTCTTAAACTAGAAAAAGGTAAAGATTTCGAAACATAATTTAAAGAAGATAAATATCAAACTTCTGCTATTAAGGATTCAGTTGCTTAACTTTGAACATGATGAACTTTTGAATGGTTCTTTTTTTCGGAGAAGACGGATTTCAAGAGACGGAAGCCTACAGAGTTTGCTTTTTTTACTTTCCTTATATTTTTTTTTACTTTGTCGAGTGTTAGTTTCCTTCTACATTTTTGTTTTTACAGCTCTAGTTTTTTTTTTTAATATTCAAATAGCTATTATTGTTGGAATTGAAATGGACTTGTTCGGCCAATCAAGAATCAATTAACATATCGATCCAAATAAAAAGAATTGAATCAACCTATGAGAAAATGGCTCGAAAATGGTAAAAAAAAATTGGAAATTAGGAAAAAAAATTGAAGATTGAATTTTTTTATAATTTTTAAAATTTTATGAAATTTAATTAATTATTATTAGATCAATTATCAAATCAATTGAATCGAGATTTGATGATTTGATCAGTTCAATCACCGATCTATTCTTTGAAACATTGCAAATAGCCACATTTTAGTATTACACATGACATTAATAGCTTGGATAAAATATTTATCCTGACATAATTACATTGGTTGGCTTGCCAATTATTAACAATGTTAACCCCATATTATAACAGCCCATTTTCAGTGAAATCGGAACAGTGGTTTCGGGACTACAAATCCAAGTCAAAAAGAAAATTTATTTTAATATTATTGCATGGTTTGCATTATGATAGGAATGTTATATGAAAATTTTGATAAGAAAATTTTATTGATTGCATGCTTAATTATGGAAAGGACCAAATTGCATAAAATGCAAAAGTTGAGTTCTAGTTGCTATAAGTATCAAATAGCTATGGAATTCAAAATTTGAGGTCCTTATATGGTAATTAGACCATTAAGAAAAGTTAGTAGATATTTTTGGTGAATCATCCATGCAAAATTGGAAAAAGAAAAGGATTAAATTGAAATGTTAAAAAAAATTAATGGATGATAATTAAATTAAATAGAAATAACCTATTATTATTATCATCTTCTTCCCCAAAAATACATGGAAACCCTAGGAAAGAGAAAAACATTCAAGCAAGCTTTCTTGGCTTAATTGGTTAAGATTCTTGTCTCGTTTTTAGTAATTTTTATATTTTCGAGTTTGTAACAACTTAATCTATCTATTTTGGGGATTAATTTGTAAAGATGTCAAAGTATAGAAATTTTTCCATGGATGTAAATGTTGAAATTTTGAAATTTATGGTAGAAAATGAAAGGTTGTTGATAGATAAACAACTTTTACAAAGAGAATTTTTATGAAATTATGATTTAGGGACCAAATTGAAAAAATGGTAAAATCCATGGAAAAATTATTATTTTTGTGAAATTTATGAGCTATTATTGTAACATGTAAAATTCGGTTAGGCTTGAAATAAGGATTAAATTGCATGAATTTCATTTTCCGAGCCTAGGGACAAAATCATCATTTATGAAAAGTATAAAGGCACAATTGGTAATTTTGCTTAGGATGTGAATTGAATTAAATTAGGTATGAAATGGATTAAACTGGAATTAAATTTATTTATTTAGATCCAAAAACTTCAAATACAAAGCTAGATCGAGGAAAAGAAAAGTGTCGGATTAGTAGATTTCTGTATACGAACAAGTGTCGAGGTAAGTTCGTGTAACTTAATTATGTGTATTAATATGTTTGAATAGAATATTGTATTTGTGTGAATTGCATAAACGTTTAATGTATGAAACTGATTACATGCCTGATATTGCTCGATAAAATGATAGTTACGTTTGAATAATGAAATGCGATGGATACAGTATTTTTTCGTATTGATGATAGTCCTGCATATGTTGCGGATAGAATATAGCTCAGACAAGCAATCCTGTTATAAGCCCTCTCGAGTGTCCTGTTATATAGTTCCTGCGAGCATCTTGATCGGTAGTGATCTTGCATGTGTTGCGCACTACCGCAGCTCTCTGTGAGCATCCTATTACACGATTCGATCGGTTGTGGTCCAGCATTTATTGTAGACACAAACGCAACTCTTCATGAGCATCCCAATATAGGCTCTTATAAGCTTCCTGACATGGCTCGCTTGAAATACCTGTTATGCTATCCAGAACTTCCTGTTAATAACTCTTCAGAGATACCTATTAAGCTCAATGAGCTTCCTGTTCTAAACTCTTTTGAGTTTCCTGTTTAGCCCGGATAAGCTTCCTGTTACATGGCTCATATGAGCATCATGATATATGACTCGAGAGTGTGCTTCCTGATTATGTGCTCATATGGGTACCCCTAAACATGAATTGACGGATCATTGATTTGTATACCTCGCGTATGCTACTTGGGTATCCATCGACATTTCAATAATTCAACGGATAAAACTTTTGTTATAAGAAAACATGAGATTAAGATGATTGATTATGGAAATGTACATGTTATATGGAAATATGATATGGAAAGCACATGTTTGTGAAAGATATTAAATGATGAGCTCATCTTTGATTTTTGATGTTTACATGATATACATGACTAACAAGTTTCTTGATATCATATGTGTTTAGGAAAATGACCATAATGATTTGGATGCATGTTTGTATACTTATTTTGAATGTACATGATTGGTAAGTTAAATTCTTGTTATATGAACTTACTAAGCATAAAATGCTTACTAGGTTTTCTTTCCTCTGTTTTATAGTACTCGGAAAGTTGTAGAGGTTGGAGATCGGTCGGAGCATCATCACACTATCCTCCAGCTCGTTTTGGTATAAATAGGAATCTTACCTTGATATAATGGCATGTATAAGCTAATGATAATAAATGAGAGTATGCAAATGTTTTGGTTATAACTAGTCATTGGAATGGCTAGTGATAGTAAATTTAATGCCTACTTATGCATAAGGTTTATTATATTTAGTATATGAATGTGTTTGGTTTAATATATTAGATGCAATTAAGTTTGGGTAAGTATATAATTTTAATATAAATATGATACTTGAAAGCATGAGTAAATGTGTCATGCATAAAACTTGATTATTTGATTGATTTATATGCTTCGAATTGGTTGGTGAATATATTTGTATAGGTGCAAGGTAAAAAGGGTGAGAAATAAGGCTTGGGAATAACCTTATTTTGTCCACACGAGCAGACACACGGGCGCGTGTCTCTACCATGTGTGACACACGGCCATGTGTATGGGCGTGTGGTTCGGCCGTTTGTCCTCAGCATCTTAAAAATTAAGAAACAGAATGCTCAGAATTGGTTACACGGGCAGAGATACGGGCGTGTGTCTTGGCCATGTGAATCATGCACCTAATTTTTGAAAATTAAATTGTCCACACGGGCGTGTAGCCAGTCGTGTCACCCAAGTCAGTAGCTACCCTAATTTGAACACAGGCTGGGACACGGCTGTGTATCTCACATCAAATGCCCACACGGCCTAAGACACTAGTGTATCACTTGGCCGTTTGAGCCACACGGCATGACCACACAGGCGTGTGTCCCCTACACCTAAGAAAAATTTTGAAATTTTGCGAAATTTTTTTGAGTTTTTGGTTTAGTCCCGATTTTATTCTAATGTGTATTTTGGTCCTTGAGGATCTAATTAAGGGACGATATGATTGATTTCAAATATGAATAGTAAAAGATATGAAATTTTTTGTAATTGATTTGTAAACTCTGTTAATGCTCTGTGACCCTATTCCGGTGACAGATGGAGGTTAGGGGTATTACATTTATTGGTATCAAAGCTACGGTTTAGCCGATTCTCAGACTAATGTAGCAAGTACGAGTTTAGCTATACATGCCATTATATAATTTGTGATAGTGTGATATCTCCTGACCATTTTAAACATGTTTTTCATATAGTAATATCATCCAACCAAGTTAGAGTTGAATCCGAGGAAGCTGAGAGCACTGCTCAAGCTTTTATACAAAGAGCTGCATCTAGTAGTAGTAGAAGGCCCATATTTGAGGGCCGAGGTGAGGAGGCAAAAGAAGCCCTCTTTCAAATGATGAACGAGCAGTTCACAGAATTCTTAAAAATAAATCTTTTTGTACAACAACCTCTCCCTCTTGCTCCTCAATCGATTCCCAATATGCCACAAAGTGATGAACCTGTTAGAATTGGTAAGCCTCCAGTAGATAAAATCCGTAAATATGAGGCAGAAGAATTTAGGGCCACTGCCAAAGATAATCCAGAAAGAGCAGAATTTTGGTTGGAAAATACTATCAGAGTTTTAGATGAATTATCATGTACACCAGCTGAGTGTCTGAAATGCGTTGTATCATTGTTAAAAGATTCAACTTATCAGTGGTAGAATACTCTGGTTTCTATTGTGCCAAAGGAAAATGTTACATGGGAGTTTTTTCAAACAGAATTCAGAAAGAAGTATATTAGCCAGACATTTTTAGATTAAAAAAAGAAAGAATTTCTAGAGCTTAAACAAGGAAATATGACAGTATTTGAATAAGATTAGGAATTCATTCAGTTAAGCAAGTATGCCAGAGAATGGGTTTCGACTGAGGCTGATATATGTAAACGTTTTGAAGAAGGATTAAATGAAGACATCAAGCTATCGATTGAAATTCTTGAATTAAGAAAATTTGTAGTACTGGCTGATCGGACACACAAAGTTGAGGAATTAAGCAAAGAAAAGAAATAAGCAGAGAGAAAAGCCCAGATTTTTGGTAAAAGATTTATGGGCAAGTCACAATCATTTGCTTCAAAGAAATCAAAGAAATATCATGATCATTTTACCGTATTTGTGGGATATTTCGAAAAAGAATGAGGTTCTCAACGCTCTAACTCAAGATCTTTGTCTCTATCTGTAACAAGTGTTAGAAGTGTTGGTAACCCCAAATTGAGGTGTAAACATTGTAATAAATTTTATTTTAGGGAGTGTCATATGAGAAGTGAAGCTTGCTATAGATGTGGTTCTCTTGACCATTATCTTAAAGATTGTCCAGAGAGGATTGAAAAAGATATTGATCAGACTTCGAAGCCGACTAACCCCGCCTCAAGAGGTAGACCACCCCGACACCCTGGCAATGTTAATGGTAGCCAAAGTGCCACGAAAGATCCAATAGTTAAATCTGAAGCGCGACCACCAGCAAGAACATATGCTATTTGTGCAAGAGAGGATGCCTCTACACCAGACGTCATTACTGGTACATTTTCTCTTCTTGATACTGATATTACTACTTTGATTGATCCTGGTTCAACACTTTCATACATATGCACAAATTTAGTGTCTATTAAAAATTTACCTGTTGAGTTCACTGAATTTGTGGTTAAAGTTTCAAACCCCCTGGGCCAGTATGTTGTGGTGGATAAAGTTTGTAAAAACTTTCTGTTGATGGTAAAGGGTTATTATTTCTCGACTGATTTGATGCTACTGCCTTTTTGATAAATTTGATATAATTTTGGGAATAAACTGGTTAACTTAACATGATGCGGTGGTGAATTGTAAACCAAAATACATTGTGTTGAAATGTCAGAATGGTGAATGACTTCATGTTGAATCTGATAAACTTGATGGGTTATCTAATGTAATCTTAGCTATATCTACACAGAAATATGTCAGAAAAGGGTATGATGCTTATCTTGCATATGTGTTGGACACTAAAGTATTTGAATCGAAGAGTAAGTCAGTATCAGTTGTTTGTGAGTTTTCTGATGTGTTTCTAGAAGAATTACTCGGATTACTGCCAGTCAAAAAGGTGGAATTTTCTATAAATCTTATTCCAAGAACAACTCCTATATCTACAGCACCTTATCGAATGACCCCAATAGAGTTAAAAGAGTTGAAAGCACAGTTGTAAGAACTGACAGATAGGGGCTTTGCTCTACCTAATCATTCACCTTAGGGTGCACTGGTTCTGTTTGTAAAGAAGAAAGATGGATCGTTGAGGCTGTGTATTGATTACAGGCAACTCAACAAGGTTACATCAAGAACAAGTATCCATTGCCATGAATTGATGACATGTTTGATCAACTGAAAGGTACTGCTGTGTTCTCTAAAATAAATATTCATTCTGGATACTATCAATTGCAAGTGAAAGACTAGGATGTATCGAAGAAAACTTTCAGAACCAAGTATGGACATTATGAGTTCCTTATGACGCCATTCGGCTTGACTAATGCACCTGCAGTATTTATGGATTTAATGAATAGAATTTTTAGGCCATATCTGGACAAATTTGTGCTGGTATTTATTGATGATATCCTGGTGTATTCTCGAGATGAAGATGAACATGCTAATCATTTGAGAATTGTATTGCAAACTCTGCGTGAAAAATAACTGTATGCCAAATTTAGTAAATGTGAATTTTAGCTTCGGGAAGCTGGTCTTCTTGGACAAATAGTATTTGTTGAAGGCATTACAGTAGACTCGAATAAAATTTCAACTATTGTTAATCGGAAACTAACAAAAAATGTGTCTGAAGTTAGAGGTTTTCTAGAATTAGTCCGTTATTATCGAAGATTTGTAAAAGGATTCTCGATGATAGCTCGTCTATTGCAAAAAGATGTAAAATTCGAGTGGTCTGATAAATGCCAGCAGAGTTTTGACAAATTGAAAACTTTGTTGACTGAAACACCCGTACTAGTTCAGCCTGAATCGAGTAAAGAATTTGTAATTGACAGTGATGCATCATTGAATGGTTTAGACTGTGTATAGATGCAAGAAGGTAAAGTAATAGCTTATGCTTCTAGATAGCTAAAACCATATGAAAGAAATTACTCGATACATGATTTGGAATTAGCAGCTATTGTATTTGCATTGAAAATCTGGCGGCATTACTTGTTTGGTGAAAAATGTCACATATTCACTAATCACAAGAGTTTGAAGAATCTGATGTCGCAAAAAGACTTGAATATGAGACAGCGTAGATGGCTTGAGTTATTAAAAGATTATGATCTGGTTATTGACTATCATCTAGGAAAAGCCAATATAGTTGCTGATGCTCTGAGTAGGAAATCTCAGTTTGCTTTGCAAGCAATGAATACTCGGTTATCTTTTTCTGATGATGGTTCAATCATAGCTGAGATAAAAGCTAAACCAATATTTCTACAACAGATTTGTGAAGTTTAGAAGAATGATGATAAATTACAAGCTAAACGGGTATAGTGTGAGTTGAATTCTGATCCAGAATTTCAGATTGGGTCCAATGGTTGTCTGTTATTCAGGGGCAGAATATGTGTATTGAGGAATTTAGAACTAGTACAAAATATTTTACATGAAGCTCATAATGGTACTATGTCTGTTTATCCAAGTAGTAACAAAATGTATAATGATTTAAAAAAAACGTACTGGTGGCCGGGAATGAAACGAGATATTTCTGAATTTGTATTTAAATGATTGACATGTCAGCAAGTAAAAGCTGAACATCAGGTGCCTTCAGGATTACTACAGTCAGTAATGATACCCAAATGGAAATGGAAAAGAGTTACAATGGATTTTGTATCCAGATTACCTTTATCTTTGAAAAAGAAAGATGTTATTTGGGTAATCGTTGACCGTCTAACAAAGTCTGCACACTTTATTCTGGTACGTATGGATTTCTTCTTGGATAGATTGGCTGAATTATATGTTTCTGAGATTGTCAGACTGCATGGAGTGCCGATTTCCATTATTTTAGACAAAGATCCCTAGTTTACATCTCAATTCTAAAGTAAATTACAAGAAGCTTTGAGTACACAATTACATTTCAGCACTACATTTCATCTTTAGATTGATGGTCAATCTGAACGTGTAATACAGATTTTAGAGGATATGCTCTAGTGTTGTGTTTTGGAATTCGAAGGTAACTGGGAAAAATACCTGCCTTTGGTTGAATTTGCATATAATAATAATTATCAGTCTAGTATTAAAATGGCACTATATGAGGCTCTGTAAGGTTGTAAATGTAGAACCCTATTGTATTAGACAAAGCTTAATAAGAAAAAGATACACGGAATTGACTTAGTCCGTGAAACGAAAGGAAAGGTAAATGTGATTCAGGATAGCTTGAAAGTAGCCTCTAATTGTCAAAAGTCTTATGCTGATTTTAAACGAAAAGAGATAGAATTCTAGGTTGAGGATAAAGTATTCTTGAAAATATCACCTTGGAAGAAAGTTCTCCGATTTAGCCGTAAATGAAAATTGAGTTCACAATTTATTGGACCTTATGAAAATACAGAAAGAATCGGACCTGTTGCATATCAACTGGCATTACCACCAGAGATTGTCAAAATTCATAGTGTTTTTTCACGTGTCCATGTTACGACGGTATCAATCAGATCCTTTACATGTTATATCTCTGAAAGAAGTAGAAATTTAGCTTGACATGATTTACAATAAAGAACCAATTAAAATCCTGGCACGAGAGACAAAAGGATTAATAAATAAAAGGTAGCTTTAGTAAAACTTCTTTGGCAACAACATGATATAGAAGAAGATACTTGGGAACCGGAGGATACCATGAGGAAGCAATAACCAAATCTCTTTACTGGTAAGATTTTCGAGGACAAAAATTCTTTAAGGGGGAGAGTTATAATAACTCATTTTCAGCGATATCATAACAGTGGTTTTGGGACTACAAATCTGAGTTAGAAAGAAATTTTATTTTAATATTATTGCATGGTTTGCATTATGATAAGAGTGTTATATGAAAATTTTGATAAGAAAATTTTATTGATTACATGCTTAATTATGGAAAGGACCAAATTGTATAAAATGCAAAAGTTGAGTTCTAGTAGCTACAAGTATCAAATAGTTATGGGATTCAAAATTTGAGGTCCTTATATGGTAATTAGACCATTAAGAAAAGTTAGTAGATATTTTTGGTGAATCATCCATGGAAAATTGGAAAAAGAAAAGGATTAAATTGGAATGTTAAAAAAATTAATGGACGATAATTAAATTAAATAGAACTAACATATTATTATTATCATATTTTTCCCCAAAAATACATGGAAACCCTAGGAAAGAGAAAAACATTCAAGCA
Organism: Gossypium hirsutum; assembly: GCF_007990345.1. NCBI lineage: Eukaryota > Viridiplantae > Streptophyta > Magnoliopsida > Malvales > Malvaceae > Gossypium > Gossypium hirsutum. The sequence goes on along the minus strand of NC_053426.1, from coordinate 58,837,042 downwards.
AGCTTTCTTGGCTTAATTGGGTAAGCATTCTTGTCCTGTTTTTAGTAATTTTTATATTTTCGAGTTCGTAATAGCTTAATCTATCTATTTTGAGGATTAATTTGTAAAGGTATGAAAGTATAGAAATTTTTCCATTGATGTAAATGTTGAAATTTTGAAATTTATGGTAGAAAATGAAAGGTTGTTGATAGATAAACAACTTTTACAAAGAGAATTTTTATGAATTATGATTTAGGGACCAAATTGAAAAAAATGGTAAAATCCATAGAAAAATTTTGAATTTCTGTGAAATTCATGGGCTGTTATTGTAGCATGTAAAATTTGGTAAGGCTTGAAATAAGGATTAAATTGCATGAATTTCATTTTCTGAGCCTAGGGACAAAATCGTCATTTATGAAAAGTATAAGGCAAAATGGTAATTTTTCTTAGGATGTGAATTGAATTAAATTAAGTATGAAATGGATTGAATTGATGTTAAGTTCATTTATTTAGATACGAAAAATTCAAATACAAAGTTAAATCGAGGAAAAAAAGTGTCGAATTAGTAGATTTCTGTATACGAACAAGTGTCGAGGTAAATTCGTGTAACTTAATTATGTGTATTAGTATGTTTGAATCGAATATTGTATTTGTGTGAATTGCATAAATGTTTAATGTATGAAATTAATGACATGTCTGATATTGCTCGATAAAATGATAAGTTCCGTTTGAATAATGAAATGCGATTGATACAGCATTTTTCCATATTGATTATAATCCTGCATATGTTGCGAATAGAATATAGCTCGGATGAACAATCCTGTTATAAGCCTTCTCGAGCGCCCTATTATATAGTTCCTACGAGCATCTTGATCGGTAGTGATCTTGCATGTGTTACGTACAACTGCAACTCTTTGTGAGCATCCTGTTACTTGATTCATTCGGATGTGGTCCAGCATTTATTGCGGACACAAACACAACTCTTCGTGAGCGTCATGGTATAGGCTCTTATGAGCTTCCTAACATGGCTCGCTTGAACTCTCTGTTATGCTATCTGGAGCTCCCTGTTAATAATTCTTCGAAGTTACATGTTAAGCTCAATGAGCTTCCTGTTCTAAACTCTTATGAGTTTCCTATTTAGCCCAGATAAACTTCCTGTTACATGGCTCATATGAGCATCCTAATATATGACTTGAGAGTGTGATTCCTAATTATGTGCCCATATGAGTACTCTTGAAAATTAGTTAATGGAACATTGATTTGTATACCTCGAGTATACTACCTGGGTATCCATCGACATTTCTATAATTCAACGGATAAAAGTTTTATTAAAAGAAAACATGAGATTAAGATGATTGATTATGGAAATGCACATGTTATATGGAAATATGATATGAAAAGCACATGTTTGTGAAAGATATTAAATGATGAGCTCATCTTTGATTTTTGATGTTTACATGATATACATGACTAACAAGTTTCTTGATATCATATGTGTTTAGGAAAATGGCCATAACGATTTGGATGCATGTTTGTATACTTATTTTGAATGCACATGATTGGTTAGTTAAATTCTTATTATACGAATATACTAAGCATAAAAAGCTTACTATGTTTTCTTTCCTCTTTTTTATGGTACTCGGAAGCTCGTAAAGGTTGGAGATCGGTCGGAGCATCATTGCACTATCCTCAAGCTCATTTTGGTATAAATAGGAATCTTACCATGGTGTAATGGCATGTATAGGCTAATGATAATAAATGAGGGTATGTAAATGTTTTGGTTATAACTAGCTATTGGAATGGCTAGTGATAGTAAATTTAATGCCTACTTATGCATGAGGTTTATTATATTTAGTATATAAATGCGTTTGGTTTAATATATTAGATGCAATTAAGTTTGGGTAAGTATATAATTTTAATGTAAATATGATACTTGAAAGAATGAGTAAATGTGTCACGCATAAAACTTGATTATTAGATTGATTTATATGTTTTGAATTGGTTGGTGAATATATTGAAATGTTGGTGTAGGTCCAAGGTAAAAAGGGTGAGAAATAAGGCTTGGAAATGGCCTTATTTTGTCCACATGGGCAGACACACGAACGTATGTCTCAACCGTATGTGACATACGGCCATGTGTATGGGCGTGTGGTTTGTGGTCGTGTGTCCCCTGCATATTAAAAATTAAGAAACAGAATGCTCAGAATTGGTTACAGAAGCAGAGACACGAGCGTGTGTCTCAACCATGTGAAACAGACAGCCTAATACACGAGCGCGTGTCTTGGTCGTGTGAATCCTGCACTTAATTTTTGAAAATTAAATTGTCCACACGGCCTAGCACACGGGAGTGTGGCTGGTCGTGTGACCCAAATTAGTAGCTACTCCTTTTTGAACATGGGCTGGGACACAGTCGTGTGCCTCACATCGAATGCCCACACGGCCTAAGACACGGGTGTGTCACCTGGTCGTGTGAGCCACATGGCCTGACCACACCGGCGTGTGTCTCTTGCACCTATGAAAAATTTTCCGAGTTTTCGGTTTAGTCCCGATTTGATTCTAATGTGTATTTTGGGCCTTATTGACCCAATTAAGGGATGATATGATTGATTTCAGATATGAAGAGTAAATGAGATGAAATTTTTTATAGTTGATCTGAAAACTACGATAATGCTTCGTGACCCTGTTCCAGTAACGGATAGGGATTAAAGGTGTTAGACATATACTATAATAACATACTAATTGATAATTCATCTACTAAAATAGATATTTTAAAAATAGGGGTACCACATTAGGCATTGATTAAATTACAGATACTATTGATGACATTATCCCAAAATTTCTTACTTATTTAGAAAAATAAGGAATAATCTCAAAACTACTAATGAGCTTTGGTTAATGTACAAATTTATACAAGAACTTTGATCTTGTGCAATTTTATATATGAAATTTTGATTTTATCCAATTCTCACAAATTATTAATATAATTATCAATATAACGTTATTTTATGTTTATATATTGCATACATAAATAATTATATTTATCTTATATAAAAATAAATAAATATATTTCTTTTTTTAATTATGTATATATTTTTTGAAGGAGAAATTCATTAATTTGAATGAGACCATACAATTTGGGGGAAAAAATAACAAACACCCGTTGTATGTGCTGAAGGACAAGAGCTCCATTAACACAACAAAAGCTTCAGTCTCAACATCAATAAAACATTATGACACGTTGATAATTGGTTCTGTCACAACTCATGCAGAACATATTAGGAGTGATTGCAAGCACTTAATACAATAAGGAAATTATCCCCGAATGATCCAAAACAACATGCATAAATTGACAAAAGAACCAAGCATCCACCAAACTAGAGGGGACGACGACAAAACCAACCCTAAAATTACTCGCAAAAGCTAAACTACATGAGTAAGCAAGACTAAAAAGCGTACTACAATAGTAGACAAAAACTTCTAAAAGTGAAGACTTATTAAACAATGGAAAAACAAACAAAAAACATATAAAACTTAAAACAACATGAGTCCAAACTGACTTATGAAATAATTTATTATTCTTAGACTTTTCAAATAGAAATAGATGAAGAAGTCAACGAAGAGCTATCTACTTCCTAAAAGAAACTATCAGTGGTCGGTGGTGTTTTAACAATGACGGACAGTATAATTTGTCAATCACAACTTGTTAAGATAATAAAGATACGTACAAAATAGATCTGCAAATTGAAAAAAAGGAAAACATATAAAGTGAATGAGAAGAAGAAAAAAAGAAAAAAGACAAGAGAAAAAGGCAGGCAAGAGCTAGCCCGGAGGCTAACATTACTACTAGACAAAAACAAAAACTTAAAAAGTGTAAATTATTATTTTACAAATATCTTTTGAGATGATTGTTCATTAAATATGTATAATTAAATCAAGCATTTAAACTACAACTACAATTTTGTGCGCATAATGAATAAAGATAATGGGTCTCACTGGAGTCGTATGAATGCATTGGCAATACTAGGATCAATAAGCCATTTGGGCCCTTCTGGATCTTAAAAGCATAAGCAAATTGGACCATTCACTATGATCTATCCATCTTCTACCCGGCGTTGTTATTATAGTTCAAAGACCCGGCTGAATTTAGTGTTGCCCCTTTTAAAGAAATAATTTTAGGCAGAATAGATTTTGGGTCAAATGAAAGTTTGGGAGTTGACAAATGCAAGTTTAGATCAAGCGCCAAGAAGGTTGTAAAGAGAATCTAAGACTAGGAGAAAAGAAGAGATGAAGATCTTATGGTGGGTGAGTTTAGTATTTGTAATTACTAATGTTGGTGCTTTGGCTGAAGAACCGCAGCTAAACTCGCCTCGTGTTGTTTTCCAGGTTTCTTCTTTTTTACCTTTGCACTTCACTTTCACACACACACACACACACACACATATATATATATTTCTTAACTCCACTAATTCCAGCATTCAGTTTCCATATTATCTACCCCAGTTTTTCCAGTACTTGTGTTTTGTATTTAGTGAATTATGTTATAAATGGGAGTTGTTGGTAATGCCAGTGTGAAAAGGTATTCGATTTTGTGAGTTTGTTTGATGTTCTTTTTTTGAACTTTTGGTTGTGATGCAGACAAATTATGGAGATATTGAATTTGGATTTTACCCTAGTGTTGCACCAAAAACTGTTTATCACATTTTTGAGCTTGTGCGTCTTGGTTGCTATAACACAAACCACTTCTTCAGAGTGAGTGGTAGAACTTGAAAGCACTGGTTTTGGTCTTTGGTTGTTAATTAATCTGATTTTGAGGTGTGAGTGAGGTTATACATATTTAAAATTGTTGCAGGTTGATAGGGGGTTTGTAGCCCAAGTGGCAGATGTTGCAAGTGGAAGATCAGCTCCCATGAATGAGGAGCAAAGAAAGGAAGCTGAAAAGACAATTGTTGGTGAATTTAGTGATGTAAAACACGTGAGAGGTATTCTCTCTATGGGGAGGTAAAAACACCTTATGTATTGGGAGTTCATATTTAATTTAATCTTATACAATTTTCTATGTATTTATATGACCCCGAGTTCTGCTTTGGTGTAGATATTCTGATCCAGACAGTGCACAGTCCTCGTTTTCAATACTTCTTGGAGATGCTCCTCATCTTGATGGGCAGGTATTCCAGTCACACTTGCCATGCATCATTGTGAATGATTATTTCAGAATCTTATTTGAAAAATAGCATACCTATTACATGACTTTCTGTTTATCTTTTCAAGTATGCAATATTTGGGAAAGTCACTAAAGGTGATGAGACTTTGCGAAAGCTTGAGGAACTTCCTACCCGTCGTGAGGGGATCTTTGTAATGGTATAAATGTGATGCTCTTTCTGTTTTTTCTTTGTAATGCACTAGAAAATTTAAGATGCTTTTTACCTTTGAGAACTGTTGCCATGGTGGATCCATCTCTAATGATTTTTAACATTTTACTCCATAGTATGAGTCCTTACTTACCAGTTGAGAATTCTCAAGATTGACCAGTTTCCTTGATTGTTAGCTATTCTTATTTCACCTTTATGGCCTCTTTTCTTTCATTTTCGTAAGCAGGGAATTTACCTCTTAGTAATATTATTCTTATTTTTAAATAATCCATAGAAAGAGGGAAAAGAAAAAGATAAAGCAAGAGAGGAGACACTAACATGAGCAACATACAGTTGTAAATCAGGAACTGGCAGTTATATAATCATACAACTTTCACCATGATGTATAGAGCTTAATGTAGTTAGTTACCTGGTCAGTATTCAGCACTCACGCACAAAAATCTGTCCTGTCCAGGATCTCTGTCTTTGTTATTCCTTTGTAACTGTACTCTTACATTGTATCTTAAAAGTTTGGCCTTTTCTCTATCCTCTATTCAACTAATCTGATAGGAATTTAGAAAACAAGTAATGTTTATTGCAATTTGTGGCTGATTCTAGTCCATGTCATCTTTTTCTGCTGTGAATACTAATTTACTTTTGTTTATCTTCCCCAGCCTGTGGAGCGCGTCACGATTTTTTCGTCCTACTATTATGGTGAGAACTAATCAGCCTCTTATGGCATTTTGTTCTATAATTGCATTTCAAGGATGGTTAAGGGTACATTCATGTCATTTTTGAAATATATCCTTGCATGTAATTCATTATAGTAACATAAACTATTCCGTGGACAATAATTTTGATCACTATATTGCATTAAAAAATATGAGCACTTTAGCTTTCCAGGATATCGTGAAGCTGGTTATGTGATGCAGTTATCTGGGAATTTTTCTAAGATGTGACATAAGTAATTATGTTTTACAGCATTGACAAGATATTAGGTAAAAGGTTGCATAATGACTGCATGTATTCCTGGATGTCATGAGCATTTAACGTACAACAAAAGCATGGAGTTCAGTCCATTATTTTCCCTGTATATATTTTAATAAGGTATGAAATCTATCATTACACCATCCACTTGTACTGCCTTGCACCTGGAAGGGACCACAAAGATTTGCAGTTTGCAAAAACCTATTGTAGAGTAAGATAAACCATTATGGGATCTTCTACCAATCCACTATTTGTTCACTCATTGATCCTTTTATCAGCTAAAGAAAACTCAATTACATACTTCTGGAAAAACCCATATTTGGCTGCTAATTTCTGAGATTGTTTCCAGTGAAATGGAGAAAGTTAGCATGATAATTGCGAGAAATAGGATGTGTTCTTGCTCGACTGGAACAACTTTTTGAAATAGATAGGCAAAAGTTCTGGGCCTTTAATGTTAAGTAAAGGGATAAATTCTTGAGACATCAACATAGTTCCATTTGAAGGTGAAAGTTAAAGGTAGCACTTGGGAATTGGGATTTTAGAATTTGTATTTGGATTTCAAAATTAGTGTAAATTGAGTAGTAAACTATTAAACATGCAACATTCATTATAATTTCTCAATCATGGATTTGCTAGAGGCCTATTTGGTAATGAATTTGAAATCCTTAAAAATATTTTTGGATTTGACAAATCCATGTTTTTATATTTTTCTCAACTAATTTGTCCATAATATATGCATTTCATCCTTACCACTTACATAATGAATCCAAATTGAAAATCTAAAATTCAAGTTCCCACACAGAGCAAAAGAGACTTTTGAAAAGTTCTGATGGTGAGATAGAGTTTTCTGTTTTGAGCAATCTTCAACTTCCTTGGACGTCTAGACAAAAGAAAACAACTGCCTTTGATGATGGCTAGTTCTCCGACTGGTGTAATTGGATGGCCTAAAGGGTTTTACATCACATCCATATAGAATTTAAGAGCGCACACAAATGGTTTTACTTTTCTTCTTCATATAAAATACTCAGTTAAAAGATTTAGAGGTCTGCATGGTGCATTTTTACGCATATTTAAAGAGTAGCAATTCTTGAGATCAAAGGATTTACACCTAGCTAGAAGAATCACAACCCTATGAAATTACTTAACCTAGTTGATTCAGTGCATTTAACATGTGAACCTTTCACTTTTCAAACTTTACTAAGTGGCTTATATAAATTTTATTATCTGGATCAAACTGATCTACTCTCAGGTCTCAACTCAATTCATACGTTTCTATGGCATGAGTTCTTGAATGCAAAATTTTATGAGTCTTACCTGATAAATAGGGCTCCATTATCAGGTCAGAAATTTTATAAGGGGATAGTTCAATGCATGAAGCTCTCACATAGTTGGATCTGGAATTTCTAGATATTCTCAGCCTTACCTCACTTTTAGAGGCTGTCTCATGACCCGAGTCTGCAACTTCTAGGTCATGATCACTTGACCTTACTTTTGCACCAAGGTTCACTCTCCTTGTTAGACTTTGTGGCCCATGTAACAATATTTGAAGGGTTAAATGGTGTCATGCATGACTGCTAGCAGCGCTGGAAATAACAATTATTCTATATAGCTAATTGATGGAGAGTGTTGCTGCAATTTAACCTAGCCTGCTCACAGTGTTATTTCTGCTTGTGTTTGACATGAACATGGGAATACCATTGATTTTGAAATTCTGTTATTACTCATTTGTAATCTTGCTGTTAATCTAATTGAGTTTAGATACCGTGTTGGAGAGTTGCGAACGGGAAAGGGGTATCTTGAAGCGAAGGCTTGCTGCATCTGCTGTTGAAATTGAAAGACAGGTGAGGTGTTTATAGGTCCGTGCAATTAAAATTGATATCATTTGATGTTCTCTTGGTAAGGTGTGACTAAATACTGTGCCATTGCAGCGAATGAAATGCTTCCCTTGAATATCAAAACAGCATCTGGATCAGCAAAGGAAATGGTCAAGACCTTGCTGTTGTGTATGAAGTCAGAGACAGGGTTGCAGGTATAAATTCTGGTAGAAAATTGGTGACCAGAAAGTGTTCAATACCGTGTACCGAGCCATGGTAAAAGGAAGGAAAGAAGGTTTATGTTGACCTGAAATCCTCTTGATTTTGTTTTCAATTTTCATCTAGTGCTGACAGCTGAGAACATGGGTTTGTGATGAATAATAATGATTGTGATTAAGTGTACTGAATATCTATCTGGCAAACTTCAATATATTAATCTTTCAATTTCTTTGATGGACTTGGTTATCAGAATAAAAGGGGATTAAGTCCCTACTGTTGATTTAGTTTGGAGGTTCTTGGAAATCTTATATGCATTTGTTTCTTCAATATACACTATAATCTCTTCTCTTGTTTTAAACCATTCGTTATTTCTTACTAGCTTTTCATTGAAATTTACTGTCATCTATATTGAAGGCAAAGAAGATAAAGAGTAGACTACAAATTGGGACACCATCTGAAAAATAATAAAAAATATGACAGGAGTTATTTTGTGGTTAAAAATAAGATCAACATAAAGTATTGTAAAGAAGGAATAAAATATTATTTTTATGGATAATTGAAAATTTTCAAGATGGTGTGAATTTTTATAATTCTTTTTAATAATATAAAATTACTATTTATGTTTTGATTTCTTATTTTCTTATTTTATTGAGATTATTTCCACTATTATAAAACATTTCACTAAGTTAAGCTATGTTTAATAAACTCTTAAAAAAATGGTCTAATTGAAAATGTCATTGAAGATTAATACTTTTACTAATTAATTATTTAAAACATCTTTGATAATCTACAATGAAAATTTGTAGATAATTTTTTTATAGATATATATATTTTTACAAATAGGTGTGAAAAATGATAAGTAAATAGGAATCTACCTATAATTTAAATAGAAAATTTGTTCTATTGTTTTTTAATTCATTTTTAAGATTATATTATCATTCATCAAAGAATTTGATTATATTTAGTATTTAATCTTAAATAATATATCAAATAATTTTTTTTCAACACTTAACTTTTTTAGTTTATCAAACAAAATTTTATTTTCGTGTTATGAGTTAATCGTGTATCAACTTAGTTAAGGAAAATGCTGAAAATTTATTTTTCTAGAAATTAACAAATAATTTAAGAGTCCTTTTGAATTTTAAAGCATTTATATATGTTTTAAAAAAGACATGCCAATTTTTAAGACTTCTTGTAAAAAAAAATACACGGTCAATGTACTAAATTAACCCTTTATATTTAGTATTTTTACTACGAATTATTATTTGATACACAAGCGATGTAGTTTTTAAACTCCATAAGCGGTGTTAAAAAACTGTCATAAGTATAATTTATTTATTCTTTATTTTTTAATCATTAATAATGGTTAGTATTTAGTACGTTAGCAATGTACTTATTTTATTTCACAAGTAGCCTTAAAAAATCGCGCACGTCTCTTTTTTAAAATATTTATCTTTTTCATATTTTACTAGACCTTATAAGACATTTATTAACCCCTTAACTTTACATTTTAAACACTCTAGTGCCAATGTACCAAAGATCATTCTCATTAATCGAGGAGATACGATGTTTTCTTAACCCCACTTATGAAATTAAAAGACTTCACTATCAGTGTATCAAAATAGTAATTCTTTTATTACACTCTAAACTCAATTGTGGAATTTTCATAAATTTAAATAAAATAACTTAAAATATTGTTCTTAAAAGAAACTTCTAAAAGAAGTATCTCACTTAAAAGTACTTAGAAAAATTGGGTTTGGCTGGCATACAATAATTTTCTAACCATTTTTATCCAATACAACATTAATTACCATTTAAAAATATAGTATTGATTCAATTCAAAAAAAATATATATATATAATTTTGACAACTCACAAAGAACCTGAACGGTGATCAAAGAAATGGATGAAAAAGTATGGGATGGGATTCCAATAAAAAAACAACCAAACATTACTTTCTTAAAAAAAATTACTTAATATAAAATAAATGTCTTTTTACATTTTTTTCACTATTATTATTAAAATTTTTATCACACGGGTATGTATGTGTAAACTGTGTATCTAACAAATGAAAAATACAATAAATGATGAAACATATGATTTAAAACTAACTAATAATAACACATGAAATATGTACGAAATTAAATAAAAAATAGATTTGAGTAAAATGAAATTTAAACACATAAATATATCATATTAAAAATACTAAATGCATTACAATTGTTTATCATGGTGTTCTAATCAATCTTGAATTACTATCAAGTTACCTTGTAACATCAACTCAATCAACAATATTATCAATAGATACAATTGATGGAGGTAATAACGTATGAATAATAAGTAAAACTGTGAATATTATATTATTAGTGGTAAAATTAATGTTTCATTATTGTAAATGACACAAGTTTATATCCAACCATATGCAAATTTTTATTTTTATTTAAAAAAAAAAACTAAAGTATCATCGAATAATATAACTTATTTTCATTATGAAAGAACATTTTCATTATTTTTCTAACCGATGTTAAACATAATGATAGCTTTTTTGTATTTTTTGTCACTCATTTTTTATCAGCATAATATTTTTCCTAATTTTTTTTCAATTATTGCTGGACTTTAGACTATATATAGTTTAGACAACTCGTGAAAATTTTTGACATATTTGATTGTGATCTTGATATAGACAGGGCGCTCATTCGTCTCAAAATCTGAATAGAACAATCTTTATTATTTGAAGCAGTTCTTTCGGGCAATTATCAAAAGAGGGCAATTGCTTCAGTTGACTCGTGATAACAATTCAGTCAATAGCTTAATATTAGTAACTATAGATATTTAAATGAAATAACTTAGATCATGCTTTAGAAAATGTTAAAATATGTTGTTAGTCCCTGCATTTTGACAAAATTTGAGATTTAGTTCCTATACTTAAAAAAGTTAAAAAAATAAGTCAACTTTTTAATTTAAAAATCTCAATCCAATCATTAAAATTGTATGTATTTTCTATCAAAATTTGTCAACTTGAAATTTTGATTAGACTGTTCTCATATAGAGTGTTATATGATTGATAAAAATAAAAATATTAAATTAATAAAATTTGACACAAACTATCAATAACCATATGGATTAGAATTTTTTAAATTAAATTAAAATATAAAAACCAACAACACATTAAAAAAAACACATTTTAACCTTTAAAAAACTATCTCACTTAGAAACTTCTCTCTTTAAAAGAAAAAAAAACACTACTTATAATTTTTAAAATTAAAAATCTAAAGATAAAAACGAAACTAATAAAAAGAGAGAGTAAATGATGTGTTTTATAGAAGTTTAGTGAACGATAATTTTTGTAAAAATTTTGAAAATCTTAAAATCAAGATTTTTACAATATTAATTTTTTTTTAAATATTTTATTTTAAATTATGTTGCATAAGATTTGATGTCTTATTTAATGATTTTAGTTTCGAAAAGACCTTATTAATATGACAATGATAGTTTAAAGATGTAATTAAAATGTTGTAAAGTTTGGAGAGTATTGTAATAGAGATGAGAAGTTAAATAACAATAACATCATTATACGAGGATGGGCCTACAAGAATATGGGGGATTCATATCATAATCACATGTATGATTGAGTTGAGTCAGCTATAATTTTGAGACTCTGACCCTCACTCTCCATCTATTAACCGTTTCTGTCGTCTCTCAGCTGCATTTCAAATTAATCAACTGAAAAAACATTGCATGTGCGGCCTCCTGCTGTTTTTGAGAGATCAAACCAAACTTACCACTTCATTCAAAAATTTGGGTTCTCTTGTTCCCATTGGTCTGTCATAGAATATGCATTCCCTTTTATTCATCCTTGGTCAGATTTCTAGATATTAAAACAATGAAAATTGCTGAAGCAAAAGTACTGAAAAGGAAAAACTAGTTAAGCTAAATTTACCTGCTTATCATGAACAGGTTTCAGATTGTTGTCTTGTCTTAAAAAACAACAACAAAGGGGGCAATGGAAAAGTGAATCACATGGTTCTCAACTGACATAATTTCCAACAAAAATTTCATATTTCTAAAGTTGAAAGGGTGAGAATCCCATACAAGAGCAGGGTTGCTGCAGTCTTAGGATGCATAACTTGAAAGCTTCAAGATTGATGTCTGAAACAAGGCAGAAATAAACATCCCACATGGTTAAATTGCAAAGAGAATGGCTCAAGGTTTGATTTTCAACAGTGATTTGGACCACATAGTTTTTTCTTTTCTCCTTGCAGGGTGATTTGAGTTAGTTTTGTTCCTTCTTGGCTTGGGTCTGTTTCAAGGGGATTGACTGTTATCAGACAACAATGCTAACAGTCACATGATGAATAATATAGACTATGGAGAAAAGCATTCACATTTTAATTTCTGGTTATACTGTCCAAATCGATCGGTCCAAATACATCATGGGAGGCTATTGTAATGTTTGTTCATCAAAGTTTCAAAGCCGTGGGATAAAAAAATAAAAACTGAAAAAACTACAAAACTAAGAAAGAAAAGAGGAGCCAATTAAGGCATCGGTAGAGTTGAGGCTTTAAAACTTTTATTGATTAGATTCGAGTCTTGTTGTATGTAAATTAGATCTAATTGCACATAGGTTTTATTTAAAAGTATACTACTTCTACCGATTCAAATGTATTATTTTTCACTTACAACGTTAAAGAAAATAATTAAGGGACCCAAAGCATAAACACAAGTTCCATGGCTCTTGAATCCTTAACAACATTATACCCAATTTTATTTTATTTTATTTTTTATTTTTTGGAATTCATATTAAAATTAAACTCTAAACATGTTAGTTGGGCGAGTTGGGTTGGTTTTGGGTCAAGTCAATTTGGGCCAAGTCAATTTATGTTTTAAAATTTTTAGTTATTTCGATGAAGACAATTTTGATTTCAATTCACTTTGGTTTCAATTAATTTAGATTCAAGTCATTTCGGGTTATAGTAATTTTAATTTAGTCATTCAAATTTATTTAGTACACAAAAATTATGGTGAATTTGGTGATTGTAGATTAAGTTATTTGTATCCTTTAAGTTTGACCATTAAAATTGATAAAGTTAGTTTTCTTAATTTTGAAATAAAATTAAATCGAAATTAAATAAATTATTTAATCAATTTAAATTTGTTATACCTCTCCCCACCTTGTACATGTGTCCGCAAGACAAACTTCGTTGACTTTTCCTTTGACTTTATTTGAGAAGGTGCCTCACTCGACCATCCATCTTAACCAAAGGGGTACCAACTTTCTGTGTGCATGACCATCCGCTTGACAAACCCTTCTGGTCTTTTAAGATGAGACAGACTGTAACATCCCAAATTAGGGTCTAAATGGAACAGTGGTTTTGAAGCCACAAATTCGAGGTAGAAATACTCATATCGATAAAGTTTTAAGGTCTACTGTGTGATTAAATAATTGTGTGAAAATATCGATGAGAAATTTTACCGATAAGGTGTTCAATTGAGTTATTAGGACTAAATTGCAATAAGTGAAAAACATGTGTTTTAGTTATTAAGGGGCTTAAATGTGATGAAATTTGAAATTTTAAAGTCCTTATTTGGAAATTAGACCATTATATGTCATTATGGACAAAAATGGACATAGGAGGGATAAAACATCAAGGTTTTAATGGAAGGGCATTTTGGTCCATTAGTTAATAAAAGAATATAAAAGGGAAAAATAGTCAAAAATTGTGTCCATCTTCATCCTCATTGGCTGAATATCACAAGAAGCCATAGCTAGGGTTTCTTTCATCTTCAAGCTTAAAAGTAAGTGTATCCTAGCCCCATTTTTAATGTTCTTTGTATTTTTGAAATCCTTATAGCTCGATTTAGCTAATTCTACCCTTAATTTGAGCTAGGGTTCATGTTCAAAAATATACCCATGAATGACATGCTTGTGCTTTGATGTCTAATGGAAGAATATGAAAGTTTGATGCGTGAAAAACAACTTTTACTAGGTGATTTTTGGTGAAATTGATAAAAATGACTTAATTGTAAAAGTTGTAAAAACTGTGTAAATGTGTGAATAAATAAAAAATGTGGGTTGGTATAAGAGAGAAAATGATTCGGCTAGGCTTGAATAATGAGAAAAATGGGGTACTTTTCATTTTACAAGCCGAGGGGCAATTTCATAATTTTGTGTAACTTTAGAGGTAAAATTATAATTTTACCATATTGTGATTTTTGGACTGAGTTGAATAGTGTGTGTATTAAATGAGCTAAATGTGCTATCATAGATCAAGAGGGACGAGGAATCAACCTTGACCGAGGAAAAGGCAAGGTTGCGGATTAAATCGCAAAGTGTCACATTTTGCACCGAGGTAAGTTGGGTGTAAGTAATTCAACAATTCCATTACTATGTGTTTAATATTTGATATTATAAGATACATGTATGTATGCCCTAATGAAATTGGCTTATGATGATTCAATGGAAACTTGATGATAGCTTTGTATCTTGGAAGTCCCGGGGGGGACCCTGAGGAATGCTTAGGATTCGGATATCATGACACCATGGTTAATGAGATCGCGTGTAAGACCATGTTTGGGACATGGCATCGATGTTGATATGTAAGCCAATGTAAGACCATGTCTGGGACATGGCATCGGCGTTGATATGTGAGCTAGTGTAAGACCATGTCTGGAACATGGCATCGGTGTTGATATGTGTGCTAGTGTAAGACCATGTTTGGGACATGGCATCGGCATTGACATAAGACTTTGTATAAGACCATATCTGGAATATGGCATCGATATGTGGATCCACGTAAGACCATGTCTGGGACATGGATTTGGCATTCTATTTGGTGCATGATGATTCCGAACATCCTTTAGTATTTTTGGGTGGTTCAACGGGCCATTCAAGATTATGGTTAAAGAATAGAGTATTCTTGAGTAAGAATGTATGGTACAGATATGTACGTAAATCTCAAGAGTATTGAAACTGATTCATGATAGGAAATTTAGCATAAGTATGAAGGAGTAAGAAAAGTAGGATGTTCAAGGACATTGATTGTCAATCCTCACTAAGTTCACTATGTGTAGCATGATAATGTGGTGGTAATTGGTAGCATGTTTAATCCATGAATTTCATGACTTATGTTGTTTATTATTTACATACAACTTACAAAACTTTATGCTTACCCCTCTCTCTTTTCCTTTTTTCTTTTAGCATTGCCAAGCTAGCTCGGGGATCGTGGATGTCGGAGCTCAAGCCACACTATCAACGAATCTTCATGACTTATGGCATGTATAAGGAACTTCGTATTTTGTTATATCTGTCATATTTTTTAACCAAAGTGATGACCCACGTTGGTATATTATTTTATTTTGTATATGGCTATGAAATATGACTCATATTGATTATTGGGTTGAAATCCCTAAATATTGTTACATGCATGAAATATGTTATTATTCTTGTGGTGTGTGCCCGATTGGTTGTTAACAATGGATGATAAAATGTGGAATTTATGCTTGAGGGGTAAAGGATGTTAAGTGGCATGGTCATAATATGAATAAAGATGAAGAAATGGATTGAATGAACCTAACAAGTCATAGAGTCCCAATTATGTATACTTGACATAAATCTTCATGCATGAGTTAAAGCTATGGATGTCTAAGTAGCCCATTTATGCCATGATAATCACCATTGACATATGAGAGTGTCTATGGGTTGTTGAGGGTGACAAGAGGGCTTGGAAAATAGCCTCAAAGTTGTCCATACGGATAGACGCACGGGCGTATGTCTAGGCCGTATGTGACACACGGTCAGCCCCATAGGCATGTAGTCCGACTGTGTGTCCCCTGCACCTAGTTTTACAAGTCAGTATGCATGGTAGTAAATACACGGGCAGAGACATGGCCGTGTGTCTCAGCCGTGTGGGGGACACGGCCTTAGGACATGGGCGTGTGCCCAGGCTGTGTGAAGTCTACACTTTAAATTCGAAAATTAAATTCGTCACACGGCCTAGCACACAAGTGTGTGACTTGGCCGTGTGACCTTAAATTGATGCTGATGTCAAAAACAGAGAGTTACACGGCCTGGAGACACGAGCGTTTCAAGGGCAAACGAGCGTGTGATCCTGTTTTATGAAAATTTTTCTAAAGTTCACAGTTTGGTCCCGAACCACCCCCGATGAATGTTTTGGGCTTTGTAGGCCCGTAATAGGGACGAGTTGAATGTGTATGTACAGCTTTGTATTCAAATAAATTTTATGGCTCGAATCTGTGTGTACGTTTACGCTTTAATCTGGTAATGCCTTGTATAAGTCTCGATGTTGGACACGGGTAAGAGGGTGTTACACAGACACCCTCTTTTTAGGTGTGAACACTCCTCAACTGTGTACACACCCTCAAGGCAAAGGGGCTCACCTAGGCATAACAATCTCATACTAACCAAAGGCATAATAGAATGGCCCTACAGTGCATATCCTTCATGTATTGTATGATGTCAACCTTCTTCAAAATGATCTGCCACATCATGCTAGTGGACTGTTGGAAAAAAATCCTATTTGAAAATGGTTTTCTTGCATAGTGAAAAATTAAAATTTCGAAAATCGAGCAGGTTTGTGATATTTATAGCAATAAACCATTTTCCTAAATCACACTTGTGTTTTTGGCTAGACGGATCCTTATTATTCTCAGCTTTCAATCGAACGACCTTCTCCACTATTCTCGTACCACGAACTGTTTCGAATCCGGGCTCGAACAAACTTGAATCAAACATAGAACCATAAATTATTTATTTTAATAGAAATCGGTAGTATTGTTATTTCAGAATATATAATTTATACTCGGAAAATATAATTTATACTCAGAAATTAAATCTCACTATTTTCGGGTAGAATAACAATTTCTTAAACTTATGTATTTAGCCATACCGATGCCATTTATCTATATAGAGAAGAAGTAAAACCCTTATTAAATTAGTAGAAGTCTATTTCAATAGAAAATTTAAATCCTAGTCTAACTAGGATTAGGGGGCAACCCTAGTAAAAATTACTAGGGTTCGTCGCCCCTAGCATTAGCATGAAAGGCTTTTGGTCATCTCCTGTATCGAGTCCAATTATAAGTACTCCCTGAACTTTTAACCTCGAACTTTATAATTCAATCTAGCCCAATACTTGTTTTTCTATTTCCCCAAAATAAACATCATAAATTAATTTAAATAAATAAATTAATTTCTCAATTAAATAATTTTCTCAACTCGATTCTAATTTCGTTAAAATCATTGCAAATTTACTGTAAAAGAATTTATGAGAAAATATATTTAATATTTATACATTCAATGTATACACAATGACCAATTAATTTAATTCCATTTTTGAACTTCAATTATATAATTAATTAAATAATAATTCAAAAAACCATAAATTAAATTTTCCGGTCATTTCCATTTAAAAAAAACCCACATTCATTTCCAAATGTTTCTCATTTCTCTAACTTTACCATTTCTACCTATTTCTGTCACACCTTGAGTCTGACAAATCCAAGATTAAGGCGTGGAGTTGGAAAGTTATCTGTTTGGCATAGTGTAATCCACCACTTTACAGTCTTTTGCGAATTGGAATGTTGCATATAATACCGCCGTAGAGGTAAATAAAGGTTTTAGGTTATTCTTTTTTTTGTTATCTAAGAGAATAATATACCAAGTGAAGTATAAGCCAAGTGAGTTGCCACCATATGCATAGCATGTAACAACCTGTTTTTAGTCAAATCGGAATAGTGGTTTCGGGACCACAAATCTAAAGTCAAAATATTTATTTTATTATTATTTTAATTTTTACAGCATGATTGTTTGATTGTATGGAAGTTTCGTTAAGAAATTTTATCATTTGAATGCTTAATTCGATAAAAAGTACTAAATCTCGTAAAGTGCAAAAGTGATGTTCTAATAGCTAAAGGTGTTTAATAGCTATAGAAATTTAAATTAGAGGTCTTTATGTGGAAATAGTCCATTAATTAGATAGTGGACGTTAATTACTTGATATTATTGAAATTTTTACTTAATAATAAGGTTAATTTTGGTATTTAGTAAATATAGTTAATTAAATTAAAAAAAACCATTTTTATCATCTTTTATCATCTCTTTCACCAATTTTTTGAAGAAGAAAACCATGGGAGCTTGCTAGGGCATTCGACCAAGCTATTTATCTTGCATTGGTATGATTTTTCATTCCGTTTTTAACGATTTTTACGTTTTTGAAATTGTTACAGCTTATTCTAGCTAGCCCAGGGACTAATTTACAAAACTGTTAAAGGTTTAGAGTTTTTCCATTGATGAATGTTGTTGTTTTTTGATGTTTAATGGTAGAAAATGCATGCTTGTTGTTAAATAAACAACATTTGTTAAGTGGTTTTTAGTAAAATGTCCAATTAGAGATTAAATTGTAAAATTTCTAATTTTTGTGGTTAAATTGTGAAATAAATAAAAAATATGGACTGCTAGGGACCTAATTGAAATTTGGCTAGCATGGGTTTTGGTTGAATTGCATGAATTTGTAATTTTATGAAATAATGACTAAATTGTAAAAATGTTAAAATGTTAGGGGCAAAAATGTAAAATTACCTTAATGTGTGTTTTTGAATTAAATTGAAAAGAGAGATTATTAAATAAGTTAATTTTGATTATATTGAGATCAAGAAAGGCGAAATACGAATTTAGATCGGGGAAAGAATAAGGTTTAGGATTAATCGACTTAATTCATCGTTTTTGCATTCGAGGTAAGTTCATATGTAATAAGTTTTGTTATAATTGTGTTTTTAATGTTTTGATATTGCATAAATTGTAAAACGACCTTACAGACATATTTGACGACGATTTCAGCAAATGAGAAATCCCGGTTGAACCTTAAGAATAGATTAGGATACGAATGACATGTCATTAAGGGTTATTATTGTTTTGGTTGCTGGTTCGTACGTCCTACTGGTGGCTGAGTTATCCAACATGTGTTGCAGATTCTCGTTAGCTTGTGTGAGCAGACCCGTTGATAGCTCGAGAGTGAGCATTATTGAGATATGATATTGAGATAGCTTCAGCTATATATATTGACACTTAGGGTGCAAGATTCCCGAGTATCCTGTATTATTCCAAATGGTTCAACAGGTATATTGAAGATATGTAATGGTGAGAATAGATACGTACTAATATAGGTATGTACGGAAATTGTATATGTATTGAACATATGAAAGATTTGAGTTCATGGTTAAATAGATGATTGAATACATATTAACATGTTGGTTAAATATTTTGTGGTAAGTTATATGTATATTTTGAATGTTAATTAAATGGTGAGTTTTGATTATTATTTTCATACAAGCTTACTAAGCTTTATAGCTTACATCATTTATTTTTTTGTGTTTTATAGTAAAATCAAAGCTAGCTCAGATTCGGGGTTGTCGGAGACTTCATCACACTATCCTACTATCACCTTGGTACTTTTGAAATTAAGTATTTGAATATATGGAATGTGTAGGGACTTTGGGTCATTTTGGTATATGCTTTGATAATGAATTTAGCCATTTGTATTGGCTTGTAAATGTTTAAAGTTTGGTTTTAACTATAGCCATGAGAGTTGGCTTAATTTGGTTGGTTTGGTTGTGTATATATATATGTATATGGCTTGTGTTGTAAGTTTATTGATGGATATATAATACTTGTGGATCATATTATTATGGATAGCAAATGGTTGAGTTATGAATATTGTCATGCTAGTGAATCTAGGCAAATAATGCATATTTAAGATTGGTTATTTTTGATGTTTTGTGAAAGTGAGTTTTGGTATGAAATTGGATGGCATTTTGTGATATTGTATGCCTTGTAATTGTTGGTGTTAGTAATGGTATGATTTATGCTTGGTTGAGATTAGATGAATGCCTATATATACTATGTTTTGGTGCCAAATGGGTTGGTTTAGGTGTGTGCAAGTTTGGGTGGAAAATTTGCTTGGTAAATAGCCTATTTTTGTCCACACGGGCAGAGACACGGGCATGTGTCTCAGCCGTGTGTGACACATGATCAGGTTACACGGCTGTGTGTCCCTTGGTGTTGATTTAAAAATCAAGTCAGTATGCTCTACACGACCTAACACACGGGCGTGTGACTTGGTCGTGTGGCATAAGTTAGTCTACCTTACAGGTTTGGCACGACATGGCACACGGGCGTGTGTGTTCGCCGTGTGACCTAAGTCAGAGAGTTACACAGGGTCAGACATGAGTTGAGACACGACCATGTGATCCCATTTTGAATGTCCACACAGCCTGTGACATGGGTGTGTCTTTGGCCGTGTGAGACACATGGCCGGGCCACATGGGCGTGTGTCCCTTGTATTTTGTAAAATTTTCTAAGTTACCCTGAAATTTCATAAGTTATTCGCTTTAGTCAAGAATCACCCCGAATGCATGTTTTGGGCCTTGTAGGCTCGTAATAGGGATAATATGAATGATGTTGAATGATGATTACATGATATTGGAATATGTATGTGAAATGTACGTTTATTTGTATTATAAGTTCGGTAATGCCCTGTAACCCTATTCTGACGTTGAATACGAGTGTGGGGTATTACATAGCATGCCCAGGTTGCCTTAGTACTGTGTTAGTTGAGTGTTGTAATGTGATATGGTTAGGGGTCAATTGGATTAACTGGTCAAATATCATTTATACAAGATTTTCATTTCTATTTCTTTCGGAACCTGTAAGCCATTAAGAAAGACAAATTCTGGATTTGAGCGAAACTTGTTATGTTCCAATAAAGAAAGTTGGTTACACACATATATGGGTGAGAAGGGTTTGTGAGGAAGTTTCTGCTGGGAAATGTGCCTATATTGTAGTAAACATGTATTTATTTTCTATGTATTTGAACAATGAATAAATAAATTTCACATTTCACTGTCATGTCTTTTGTATTTCTGTCTTTCATATTTTGCATGCAAAGTGAAATTGTGACAAACAAATATTAGCTCATTGATTGTCTAAATTAAAATTGATGATAAATGGCATTGTAAGAACATTTACATTACGAGAAAGACAACTTACTTCAGTAAATAATTTAAACGAGTCCATAATCCCGTAAAAGAATCAAAGTGAACATTTGATTCAAATACTAAGAATGATTATTATGTCATCTACAATTCTAATTGAGGAGATGACTAGTCTTGGCTATCGGAGCAGTTGACTCCACGAGTAGAGACAGAGATGTATTCATTGGTAGAATGATACATTGGTTTGGACTCAAGATGAATTGATTCTAAATTCGTTTGCGAATTAATTCACTTATAACATTCATGATGTGATTTACCTAAATCCTGAGTTAGTCACTGACCATGCGTATGTAACTCAAGTGCTTTTATATAAGTGGAGACTTATGCTCTAAAGATGATCGAGCCAATAGCAGGTATTTTGGGTACATGACTTGTGTATGGCATGACTTTACTAGAAATAATGAAATTCATAGCTCAATTAAAAGTTAACGATATCCTCTTATTGGCATTGTGTGGATTGATAAATATGGAGCTTGTTCTCAAACGAACAATTTGACACAGTTTCTTGTTGACAGTGATCATATTAATCATTAAGAAGTCACAATGATGACAATGAGATAAAATATGATTGTATTGAGTGAACGGATTTAACTTAAAGGAATCAATGATATCCTATGATGGTAACACACACATGATGAGGTTATTGGACAAAGCAGTTGGATGAATTGCTTTCGTAAAGAGTATACAATAATTAGTTTTCAATCATGGTACTTCTTGTGGACTGACTTCATGATTAAGTAATTGCGAATTATCGGAGCAATTCTTTTGGACATAATTGCAATTACTAGAATCTAATTGTAGATATTCGATTGGTCCCTTCGCTAGCTCAATAAAAGCTAGATCGAGTTGCATTTGAATTAGAAGTAAATTCTACAACTTTGAAAATAATTTAATTGAATCGATTTATTCTGTGGAATTAAATTGGGAAGTCATAATAGTTTTTTAACTAGAGAATTTGATTAAATAATTTTCTTGAAAAATTAATTTGGAAAATCTAAGTGATTTTTGGAAAAATTAATTTTGATAAACTAAAATTAAATTAATCAAAATAATTAAAATTAATATGATATGTTTGGAAATTAATTTCCAAGTTAGACAATTGGCCCAATGGTTAATTAAACTTGAAAATTATATCTAACATCGTACATTGGGCTCGGGAGTCCAAAATCGAAACCAAGACCCAAAATTGTTCGAACCAGGCATGGTATGAAATCGGGCTGACGGTCCAACCAGTGGCTAGATTGGATCAGTCGGACCGTCATTAGCTTGGACTAAACTGACTACAACCAAACCTGCTCAGGGTGTCGGTAACTGCGACCGGGGCATTTCTGTGGCCGAAAAATAGTCGACCGTAATGGATCTTCGGTGGTTGAGCAGTGGAAAAGTTACACTCCTATTGAGACTCTACCAAAGAATTTGATTTCAGATTAACTATTCCAAAAATAATAATATTTTAATAGATTTAATATTAATATTAATTTAATATTAAAGTGATTATCTTAATATTAAATTAAATTTAATATTTATCTTGTAGATAAATATTCTATTAATTTAATAATATTTAATATTAAAGTGATTAAGTTTAATCATAATTGAACTCTCTAAACTCTCTCTATATAAAGAAAGCCTTGTGTCATTATTTTACACACTTGAATTTAAGAGAAAATTTTTAATGAAATTATTTTATAAAATTTTTAGAGATATTTTTCTTATTTACAATTTGGACTAAAAGTTTAAAGAAATTACTAAATTACCTCACTAGTAATTTTTGTGAAAAATTTTCTGATTCGAAGCGAGCCCACACTCGGCAAACGTAGAGCTTGAGGATAGCGGAGAAGACTACTCGATCGAAGCGTTCATCTTAGACGAATCGAAAGATACAATTTTGATTAAGTGTTTATTACTTTAGATCTCACAATCAAGTTCTTGTTTTGGAATTTTTTGAAAACTCTGGTTTTTCCCTAAATTTATTTTCCACAGCATTTTCCAAAATCGATTTTCCAACAGTTTCTTCTTCTTTCAATATTACTCTATGCTTCTTTTTCTTAAATTTAAATGTTATTTCTTCCTAATCAAGTTGGAATCTAAGGTTATTGATTTAATCAGAGGTTGTTCTACCTCTTGTTGTTGTTGCTGGGTCGAGAGGGATGCCCAAGTTTGGAGTTTGAGCTATAATTAAGATGAGCATCAGGTGAGTCTCTATTTTGACTCCTGTATGTTAATTGTTCAAGTAAAAACTTATATATAATGATAACACCTCAAATAATGGGTAAGTGGGTGAAGCATAGAAAAGATGCTATGTGTGTGTCATGATATTATGTATGAACTACTGTATGAATAGAAAGTGATTGGTAAGTATGTAGGTAAAGTCTGATAGAGGAATATACGAATTGATTAAGTATGCATGAACAATCTGGGTAAGTAAAACGTCCCTTGTGATGCCTTCGTTAGGGCAAGTATATTGCTAACTAGATTGGTAGATCACGATACAAAAATAAGTGTAAGAACATATGGTTGAGACCCATGACAATGTATGATATGAAAACGCTCACACCCGTTGTGAATATCCTCAATTCTCGAGCGATAAGTACAAGTCTCTTCCATTCAATGGCAGAACCTAAAAGATTCCCCGAATTTCAACTCTGCTAAGATATATTTCTTCGTATTTGCAATTGTTATCAAAATCATTTGATACTTTATAACAACATACAAGAATATTTATTAATCTTCTAAAAGTTTATACTTAATTTAAATTTGGGTTATTTGTTGAACAAATTTGAATTATAAACTTTTAATGTTAAAAATCAAATTTAGATTCATCAGGATTTTTGCCTTACGATTACTACTCTACTCTGAAGTTATTTGAATCATTATTTTAAGGTTATATAGAGGTAAGCCCTCTTTTATAAGTAAAGGGCAGAGCAAAAAGAAATATTTTAATAAGGACTAGGAAATACACCAATAAGAAAAAAGAAAAGAAAACAAGAACTAAATAAAGATAGAAAAATTAAAGAAAATTAGAAGGGTGGGTGCATTTGTTTGAGCTTGTCTGGTTTTTAAACAACATCAAATGGTCAGCCGTTTGGGCTGCAAATGGCCAGTGTCGTGGCTTTCTCATTTGTGATCCTACTAATTCACATCATCGCCCAACATGTTTAGCTCGCTCTTCCATTATTATTATTATTATTATTATTATTATTATTATTATTATTTTGACTTTTGTAACTAGATTTATGATTTATTTGCATTTTGTCGCGATATTATATTATCGCTTAGTAAAATTTCAAAATTCATCCAAGAAAAATTACATTAGCCACCACCGGCATCATTCATTCAGTCATTATATCCATGAATTCAATGAATTATTACATCAAATTTTACTTTGTAATAATTATGCCGAATAAAAATTGAAATTGAAAGTTTTGGTACATTTTACACGATTTCATTATAGAATTAGAGGCTCTCATTGGAGATACTCTGTATCTATATGAAGTATTTGAATAATTCCAGACGCACAAAACTACCTAATTAATAAGTCAATAGTCAATAAAATGTCGGTATGATCAAGTCCTTAAAGAGTGCACCATCAACTAGTGAGAAATGACATTTTATTACAAAACATGACAGATGGTATTGTTCTCAAATTACGATAACAACCATTGAAGATTAATTAAGGTTTAATAATCACAAATGTTGATGTTAATATTGTTGTTTAAAGTTATTGATTGCAAGTTTAGAAGGTATATATATATAATTAATGAAGTGAAACTCTAGATCATGAGAAGCCTTACAAATCATATTTGGCAATAATATTAATAAGCAGTGGTTAACTATTCGAGCAACAAGATTTGGGTGTCATGCCTTGATGGTTGCCTAGTTGTAAGCCGATTTTGATGCACAAAAGAAAATGCATGTATGCTCATCCCTTGGCTTTCATGGTTAAGATTTTTCAAAGGACGCACATGGAGAACTAAGACTACTTCCCACCATAAAAGACAAAATTACACCTCAAATGGAAAGAGCCAATGATTGGTAATTAAACAATGTTGTGCTTACTTACAAACGTGTTGTTTGCAAATCTGAAATTATATCGTGATTCATGAGGTCATTATTGTTTTTTCTTTCAGAAAAGAAATTTTTCTGGGAAACCTTTATATGTGTTGTAACATGCATGCACACTTTTAGGGAAGAAAAATATGATTTTTTTTCACAAATTTATAGAGATATATAACCTCTCCATATGAATCAATCATGACAGCAACAAAAACTTGACTATATGGTTTCCCAATTCCCCTATGTAACACTAATTAAGGATCTTCCTAAAGTCTTTAATTTTGTGTTTTACAACAATTTTGAACTTTGATCCAACAATATGCTATTTATCATAGCTAAAAAAAAAGTTAAAACATGTTTTTGGTGGCTCGTCAGTCATCATGTCCATCCAGCTGCTCCAGAACACTCTGTCCATCACACGGATCTAACTTGTGCCAGCGGAAATCTAGCCGGAAAATGGTGCAAGACCAACATAAAAGTTTTAAAAATTAAAATTGATAGAAAGCAAAAAGGTGTGATAATATGTAGAAACTAAAAATTATACTATTATTAAAAATTAAAATTGATGGAAAGAATTGATGAATAACTTTTTATTTTATTTTTGCAAAGAAACAACCTTGTTTTGCTACTATAAATATACTATTATATTACTCAATTTTTATATGGACTTTGTTAAACATCTAAAAAATATGTGCAAAACGTTTATAATTATATTGTTGAGGGAATTGCTGCTTTAGCACATCATTTTTTCTGTCCCATTATGTTTCCAACATCATCTTTCTCATAGGTTAATTAACTTTAACATGGTTCTCAACGTATCTTAACTAAGTTTCACTTTCAAAAATATATAATTAACTTTGCAAGAATATGAAAAGTTTGATTATCACAATTCAAACTCTTCCTTACTCTCTATCACATTAGTTTTTCCTTCTATAACTATCAATATAAAAGTTTTTGAAAAGAAAAAAAATGAAAAATCCAAACAAAAATGAAAACCATGATATCAGACAAACCTCGAATGATTCTCTGATGATGTCGGTTGAGTCTTAGTTCGGTTGGCATCAACATTGTTGCCAGTGCAAAAGGACATGGGTTTAAGTGCGTTGAAGCACATTATCCTCCTATTTAAGGGTTGGGAAGGGTTATGGGTAGTTCTAGACATTGTATCAAAAAAAAATTTCTAATGATAATAGCATAATGGATAACAAAAGAATCAATGAGTCATCCTATAAATAAAATAGAATGGATGAATATTCTAATTCTATGAATGAGGTTAATGATCAAGATGTGCATCGTCAAGATTTCCATGGTACTAATGTGGAAGATCCTATTGTTGTCAAGAATGAGATCCGTGATGTTCTTAATTTGAACTTAGAATCAGGTCCAACAAGAGGTATGCACTTCACAAGCATTGATGCATTGTTCAAATTTTATCAAAAACATACCAACTGTAAATGATTCACTATAGTGGAAAGACCGTTATGTAAAAAAGGAAGTGAAGTCCCCAGGTATCCTCTTTTTAACTTATGATGAAGATGGAAAATCTAATGACAAAAGTTATATCAAGAGAATATGTTATGATGCAAGGGTTGATGCTATATTAAATGATTATGGGGCTTGGCATGTAATGAAGGTAATCACATATCATTCTCATGAACTTATTGTTGAAATGTTTAGGCTTATTTTGTACATAGGCATGTGTCTAACTCATTAAAGAAAAGCCTTGAGGCAAATATATGGTTGGCCTTCGAATTTACAAGAATATTAAATTGGTCCAAGTTCAACTAGATGGTCATGAAGAATTGGTTGTTTACTAAACTATTGTAGAAATTTATTCATAGCAATTGAAGATTGATCTTATAAGAGAGTGATGTTTAGTTTTTTTGTAATTTTTTGGTGAAATGCAAATGACTATTTAATGGTGTTGCTGAAGGGTCACTGTTTAATAATGCCTAACCATAGTTAAATTAAAAACTTGGTGGGCATGCTTTATCAATAATCATGGCTTGGATGGAAACAAATGACTACTTAAGTTTTATGAAGAAATGAAAAGTTGGACTCTTGTTTATCGCAAACACCTATCCTGGGATGGAATGAAACTCAAAGAAGTGAGGAGATGCATGCATACCTTGATAGGTTTGTGTTGGGAAAATTTTAGTTTAGAAATCGATTTTTTGCATAGCAGAAATTTAATATTTTTTTCTAAAACCAAATGGTTGTATTATTTACAGCAATGAACCCATTACCAAATTCATACTTGTGTTTAAAAATAGGTGGTTTAGGTTGTTTCCAGACTTTCTACCAACAGAACTTATCCGCTATTCTCAAACCCTCGACTTTCTTAGAGTGTAGACTCTAATTCACAAACCAATAAACACAATAAAAATTTTACTTATGTTTTAATAGGAAAAATCAGTATCTCCCTATAGGCTAGAAACCAAAAGCAAACTCTTTCAAAGTTATAATTTATTTATGGAATAATCTCACTAAAATTTGACAAAGTAACAATGCTTAGTGTTGTCTATTTTCACCTAGCCTATAGTCTCTATTTAGAGAGAAATTTCCATGTCCTATTAGGACTAATAGGGGTGGGTGGTAGCAGACTCACTATGGGAACTGTCACACTTTTTCTAGGGAACCTGTGTGTCACCCATTATTGGGAAATATGCTCATATTGTAGTAAACATATAGTTGTTTTCTATTTATTTGAATGATGAATAAATAAATTTAATTTCACATTTCACAATTATATCTTTTGTATTTCTATCTTTTATAATTTTCATGCATAGCGATATTGTGACAAGCATATATTAGCTCATTAATTGTCTAAGTTGGAACTGAAGATAAGTGGCATTATAAGAACATTTACATTGCCACAAAGACAACTTACTCCAGTAGATAATCTAAATAAGTCCGTAATCCTATAAAAGAATCGAAGTGACCATTTGATTCAAATATTGAAAATGATTATTATGTCACCTACAATTCCAATTGGGGAGATGGCTAGTCTTGGCTATCGGAGTAGTTGACTCTACGGATAAAGACATAGATGTATTCATTGGTAGAATGATACATTGGAATGGACCCAAAATGAATTAATTCTGAATCTGTTTGTGAATTAATTCACTTGTGACATTAATGGTGTGATCTACCTAAATCTTGAGTTAGTCATTGATCATATGAATGCAACTCATGTGCTTTGAGACTTATGCTCTAAAGATGATCGAGCCCATAGCCGGTATGGTCGGAACATGACTTGTGTATGGCTTGGCTTTACTAGCAACAGTGGAATTCATAGCTCAATTAAAGAGTTAATGACATTCTCTCATTGGTATTGTGTGGATTGATAAATATGAAACATGGCTACACACGAGCAATTTATCACATTTATTTGTTGACAGCGATCATATTAATCATTAAGAAGACACAATGGTGATAATAAGATAAAATAAGATTGTATTGAGTGAACGGATTTAACTCAAAAGAATCAAGGATAACAAGTGAAGTTAACACACACATGACAATGTCCTTGGATAAGCAGTTGGATGAATTGCTTTCATAAAGAGTATACAATAAGGATTTTTCAATCATGGTACTTTTTGTGGAGTGACTTCATGATTAAGTAATTGCAAATTATCGGAACAATGCTTCTAGACATAATTGTAATTACTAGAGCCTAATTGTATATGTTTGATTGGTCCCTCCGTTAGCTCAACCAAAGTTCGATCAGACTGCATTTAAATCAGAAGAAAATTCTACGACTTTGGAAATAAAATAATTAAGCCGATTTATTCGATATGGAATTAAATTAGGTGGTCGTGAGAATTGTTTAACTAGAGAATTTGATTAAAGAATTTTCTTGAAAAATTAATTTGGAAAATCTAAGTGATTTTTGGGAAAATTAATTTTGATCAAGTAAAATTAAATTAATCAAATTAATTAAAATTAGTATGATATTTTTGGAAACTCATTTTCAAGTTAGATAATTGCCTTAATGTGTAATTGAACTTGAAAATTGGACTTGAGATCATAAATTGGGCACGGGACCCCAAAACTGAGACCAAGACCCAAAAACTGGTTAAATCTGGCTCGGTATGTGAAACTGAGTTGACAATCCAACTGGTGGCTAGACCGGACTGATTGAGTCTTCACTGACTCGAACTGAATCGACAGTAATTGAACCAGTTCGAGGTGTCGTATAGGTATTGCACCTCTATCACTAGACACGACGACTGGGACAACGGCGTTTCTGTGGCTGGTGGTGGTTGAGCAGTAGAAGAGTTACACTCCTATAGGGACTCTTCAAAATTTTTTTATTAATTTGATATTAAAGTGATTATCTTAAAATTAAATTAAATTTATTGTTTATCTACATCTATTATTTTAATAAGATTTAATATTAAATTTAATCTAAGATTTATCTTGATAAATATTATATTAATTTAATATTAAAGTGATTAAATTTAATCGTAGTTGAACTCTCTAAACTTTCCTTATATAAAGAGAACCTTGGGTAATTATTTTACACACACTTGAATTCAAGAGAAAACTGTAGAGAGAAAATTATTTAAAGAGATTATTTCAGAAAATTTCTAAAGATGCTTTTGTGATTTACAACTTGACCCAAAAGTAAAGAGAAATTACAAAATTACCCCAATGGTAATTTTTGTGAATTTTTTTTTTGATTTGTAGTGAGCCACACTCGGTAGACGTGAGCTTGAGGATAAAAAAAGACTACTCGGTCGAAGCATTCATCCTAGACGAATCGAAAATGTACAATTTTGATTAAGTGTTTATTACTTTAGATATCACAGCCATGATCTTGTTTTGGAAAATTTTTACAACTCTATTTTCCCTAAATTTATTTTTTGCCGCGGTTTTCAAACTCGTTTGTTTCCAACAATTAGTATAAGAGCCAAGTTTTGTTCTATCTATAAGTATAAACAGATAATTAAAATAAAACTTTCTTCTCCTGGAATGATTTGATTACATAGAAAATACTTTAGATCTTATGCATGTTTTGAGTTATATATAGGAATGGATGTGATATTATATACTTGTTATATAATTTTTTTATTGCAGAGATTGTGGTTCTTATGAAATAGACCATGGGCTATCATCTCCACGTAGGTTTTTTTTTTCTTTTTAAAATTCATAGAATTCTTGTGAACCTGAAATGGACATAGGACTTAATGTAATTTTTTCAAAAGGAGTCCATGACGAGGAAAAGATGCGATGGTGGTTGAAGACCCCAAAAAATGCCTTGTGGCAAAAAATTATGTAATTTTTTTCAGTTGTTTTATAGAAATAGAACAATGGAAACCTTGCCTGGCAATTATATTTTAGTTACCTATCTCATTATATATTTATTTTATAAATGTTTATAATATTTATATTATGTAATTTTATAATTGTGATATATAAATGAGATGATTCACAATTGATCGATTAAAAAATAAGAACTGTGGTAATGAGAAAATACACGTGTTGTATTGTTCCATTCACTTCTTTAGGTTATTTAATAACTGTAAGAAGTGTGATAATGAGAAGGTGCATGTCTAGGATGGGCTCTGGCTAGGAAAGACTTGGTTTTTTAGCGGTCAAATTTGAGTAACCTCATTTTCCTCGGACCTTACCTGGTGCACAATTCACATTCACTTCTTCGATTTTTCCCTTAAAAGAAAAACTGCGGAGAATTAAAATTGGTTGTTTTTATAATTGATTGATTCTTATGAATGAATGTGAATATTATAAAATTGTCATAGCATGCCATGTATATATTAGAAGCATGTCATTTAGATTAGGTAAGAATGCTATTAGGACTATTATATGATCATTCTTGAAATTTGGGATAAAAAAACTTGCATATTTTTTAACATATTGAGAGGGAGAAGGTCCTTGAGCAAGACCTACTACCTCCATTGATGGTCCCTAAGTGATAGCATGAGAAAGTTTTGAGTTAGTTCCTACCCTGGCCATATCCCAAGGTAAACTTTGTCATGTGGGTTCACTAGATGAGATTTCCTTTTAAGGACAACTAGTCATGCATAACTTTTAGAGAGATTGTCCCAAGATGACTCACAAATGAGATCATATTCATGATGGGTGTTAAGTCAATGGTTACACACTCAAGGTTATCTCTTATTAAATAGTTTCCCAAGAAATGATATTTAAGCTAGAGATGATGGTGAAACATTAAACAGTCATTAATTTGTGCAGAGTCTTAAGAATTAAGATTCACGAACTGATTGGATGTAATCCATGTTCTTTCTAGTTAATCGTGAGACCTCAAGGCGACATGGTTGATGGGTGTGAGAATGATCATAGCAATGCAAAAAATAATTTTTCAAGGTTTTAACACAAGACACATGCATCAAATTGCATTCTTGATATGTTGCTAAAATAAAAAATATTTGCTTAATACAAAGATAGTAATTAGTGAATCTTCATTTTTTCAGTTCAAATATGTCTCCTACTCCTCTTATTAGCATTCTTACTGAGAATAAATTAAATAGGGATAACTTTCAAGAATGGAAACGGAACCTGTTGATAGTTCTCAGCTGTGAGAAACACAAATTCGTTCTTGACGAAACATGCCCTCCTGAAGCTCAGCCTGAAGCAAGAAATCGCTGGAGAGATTTTGACTCGATTACTCATTGTTATATGCTAGTGAACATGAGTAGCGTGTTGCAAAAGCAAAATGAGAATTTTCGTACTGCTAAAGAAATCATAAAAATTTTGGAAGATTTGCTCGGATGCCAATTCATATTGGCTCAACAATCTATTATTACAAATTTGATGAATTCTCAACAAAACCGGCATTCCGGTCAAAGATCATATGCTTAAGCTTATAGGATTCTTTGCAGAAGTGAAGGACAATGGGGCTGAACTAGACATGAACTCTCAGATTGAAATAGTGTTCAAATCCTTAACCAAGGAGTTTGCTGGTTTAGGGCCGCTTATAACTTAGGGAATGAGGTGCTTACCTTGACTCAGCTTATGAAAGAATTACAGTCCTAAAAGTTGATGATGAATGGTGATAAGTTAGTTTAAGGGAAACCTGAAGCAAACTTAGTTGTGGGCCCCTCTTCCTCTAAGAGGAAGTAGAAAATTAAGGAAAAGAAGAAACTGACTAAGTTTCCGGTTCCACCTTGTGCGGATAGGAAGAAGGCTAAGAAGTGAAAAATCCTTAAAAGATCAAATGTTTCTTCCGTAAAAGGAAAGGGCATTTTAAATCAAACTGCAAGGAGTATTTGGATTACCTAGCAAAAAAGGACAAAGATAAGGAACTCTTTGTGGTTGAAGCTTGCTTAGTGGAATAATCAATTGAAAACTAGGTTTTTGATTTTGGAGACATTAATCATGTGTGTTTCTTTATAAGGGTTCAGTGAAAAGAGAAGTCCGTGTGACAGGAGCATCTCGTTGCGGTCCATATATGGGAGCTATATTTCAGTCGAAGCAGTGGGAGAAGTTATTTTACACTTTGATAATTTTAGGAAGATTATTTTAAAGAACGTGTTTTATTACCTCATTTTAAAAGGAATTTAATTTTCTATAACATTTTTATTTTATGACGGTTATACCGTGACATTCAATAAATGGATTTCTATTCACAGAAATCGTCCTTTAATCTATAATAGATGGATGGAAAAAAATCTCTACTTTATCAAACTGAAATGATGAATAAAATGTAACCTCCCAAAACAAGCCTAGACGTTATGGCTAGATTGAGAATGCTACATTAGCCATCGAAATGGCTAAGCTAACGTACGTTACTTTTAAAGACCTTAAATAAAATCATTTTAGAGAAAACCATAGTTGTACTTTGATTTAGCTTAAAAGCATTCATTCATTAGGTTGTGTATACTTAGGATTCATTTTATTGTTGATGGTGTTGTTTTAGAAAAATCATTTGTTTGTCACTCTTCTTTAAAAAAAACCTCAATGTTAAACATATGCAGCAGAAAAACCATTTTTCAAGTCATTTTGGAAACTTAGTTGCCTTATCCATTTGTTTTTCAAAAACAGTTCCTTTGCAATGTAGTGGAAACTAGGGAACAATATCAAATTATGCTTGAGTAATCCATGCATGCAAAAATTCCCAAAAGAAAAGTTATCAAGCCACAAACCAGAAATAATTAAAAATTACAAGCCAAAACCAATAAAGATTTACTAATAATTATTAGGAATAGTCTGAGGTCTAAGGTGATTCTTAGAATGCCGAGTCCGGTCCTAATTTCGAGGTTCACCTGAAAAGTTAAACACTATTAGGGGTGAGCTTATGAAAAACTCAGTGTGAGTCGAACAATTATTTAAACAGACAAAAATATTAAATACAATTAAACATATTAGCATTAACAGAAGAAAACATAACCATCATAGGAATTTCATATCATTACATAGCCACTATCAAATTGATGTTAAACGGTGTATAAGCATGGGACATCATTCATACGAGTAACAATTAGTAATTTTGATACCATTCAATACAACACATATCATAAATCAATAATATCCGAATATGTTGTGAGCATGATGCAATGCAAAAAGGTTTCTACCCATACCATCCGCTGCACACCACAAGTTCCCTAGAACCCGTCATTCGAACTCTAAAACATTATGGGCTTAAGCCCGTTGTGGTTAAAACCATTGATAACAATATGCAGAAAATTCTACAAGTAAAAATGCAAACAAGCTTCAAGTAAAATTGCGATAAATCGCCATTCCCCTCGATAGTCCAAGTGTAGTGCACTGACTACGAATAATGCGGAATTAATATGCTGTCAGTACTCCACTGAACTCTTCCGTCAACCACAAAATCCCAACCCAATACATATGCAATATGTCACACAATCTCATACATAATCATATCTCAATAATTTTCACATTCATTTATCAAGCTCAACATGTCCTTAATAATAACATACTTTCAATAAATGGAAACAATATTCCAATCTTTCAAATTACCATTGTGTTGGTATCAATCAATATTGTTCAATTTCACATACTTTGCGGATTTTCATTGTGCATATATAACACCATTTCAACATACAATATAACAAATATGTCATGCATTTAAGTCATACATAAGCTTAATATCTCAACACTTTGTATCATTCAGTCAAACATTCTCATATCTCATAACTCAAATATGCAATTACAAACTCAATCAAACATTCATACTATCAAACTAGCAATTTTGTAAACATGTCAGTCTTTTAATGCTCGAAACATACCTGGTTCGGCCACTCACAAAATCAATAATTTGGCTATTAAGCCAATCCAATCAGCAAGCTAATTTATCAAATATAACATGATATTTAATATTTTCAAACAATTTTATTAGTTTAGGACCCACACCTTATTTTTCGTTTCCTTGTAGCACACTAGCGAATCTTTCAATTTTCCTTAATAATTCCTTAAACAAACCAAAACCAAAATTTAGTGTAAATTCAATAAATTTACCATTAAAATATCCCCCAAACACCCACTTATGAGTTCAAACCAATCATTGAAATTATAACTATTTTATGAATCCAAACTAGTTAGATTCTTTACACTGTATCGATGCGAACCGTACGTACAGTCGCTCTTCGCCTTTACAGATGATTTGGGGCATTTGACTCAGCACCTAATTAAATAATATACTGGAAAATAAGTATCTAATTAATGATTAAATTTCTTCATTTAATCAATTCGTAACCTTTACACAACAACTATGTCGAAATAATAAACTAGTTACCCTTAATTGCACTTACGCTTCACGATTTGTGGATTTCGAATGGTCAATCGACTAAGAACGTTTTTCCCTAATTGAAATAGGTTTAAAATCTGATTATGAGGTTTAAAGAACTCAAATTAAGGCTGAAAAAATATAAGCAAAAACTAAGAAACAAAACAGCCCCCTTTCTTGCACATAGGCGCACACCCTACCACCCGTAGTGGCCAAAATTGGGGCTGAATTTTAAAACGGTTTGAGATATCATTAAAATATGAAAAAAATACCTTTTAAATCATTTAAAATCATCCAAATTCTAGATCTGGAAATTTTGGTTTTTAATTGACAAAATTAATCAAGCAATTAAAGAGAAAAGAGACCTTACCCAAGTTAATAGTGAGAAACAATAATGTCACTTTCATAGCAATGTTTGAGATCAATCTTGGAGTTCAAGATTTCGGATTTAGGACTGATTTTAATGAGGAAAAATGAAAAAAAATATGGTGGGGAATATGTTAACAAATCTTGTGGCAAAAAGAAAAAAAGAAAGAGATGGTAAAACTAGGTGTAGGCGACGACAACAATGGAAGAAAGGGAAAAAAATTAAAATCAAAGAGAAGGAGAGGAGGAGATGAACAGCTAGGGCAATGAGGAGGAAATTAAAGGCTTATTATTAGTTAAAAATAATATATATACCTAGGTTAACTAGGTTTGGATGGCCCACACATTAAAATAAGGGGTTTTTGTCAAAAAATTAAATTATTTGCATGGGAATGGAATTGAAGTTAAGACCTCAAGGATAAATTCGCTAATGTTTAACCATCAAACCAATAACTCATTCTTGATATAATTTTAAAATATTTATTTTAAAAAATAAAACATGTCACAAACTAGGGTTTAAGGAAAAAATTACAAAATAATAAAAATAGTGAGAGAGAAGGGATTTGAACTTGGGTTTCAAGGAACATTATGCTAACACTTAACCAACATACCAATACATCATTTATTTCCTAAAAATGCATAGATAACCTTAAAAATTAAGGCATCACCACTCTCTCTTGATTCACAAACCTGATTATACTAAACCCTAATTTTGGGGGTGTTACATAAAAAGCTTAAAACTTCCCATTCTAATGAAGGGTACCTATGGCACTTAAGGCTTGGTCATATTAACCAGAAAAGAATCACTAGACTCGTGGAAGATGGTTCTTTAAGTATGCTTAAAGAAGTTAGTCTTCCACAATGTGAATCTTGCTTGGAAGGTAAAATGACTAAGAGGTATTTTAATGCAAAAGGTACAAGGGCCAACCAACCTTTAGAACTTGTGGACATTGATGTATATGGTCCTATGAGCATCAGTGCCTGAGGAAGTTACAATTATTATGTGAATTTTATTGACAAATATTCTTGATATGGATATGTGTATCTAATACATCGCAAATGAAAAACATTTGATAAATTTAGAGAGTTTCGTGCGGAAGTAGAAAAGTAGTAAGGTTTATCCATAAAGAATCCTCTGTCTGACCGAGGTGGGGGAATATCTATTATATGAGTTCTTAGGATACCTCACAAAGAATGAAATTTTATCCCAATTGACTATGCTAAGCACTCCACAGCAGAATGGCGTAGCTGAGAGAAGGAATAGAACCTTATTTGACATGGTTCGTTCAATGTTAAACTATTCACAACTTCCTACTTCCTTCTAGGGATATGCGATACAAATGGTTTGCTATATTTTGAATGATGTGCCAATCAAATTTGCTTGTAAGACACCTTATGAACTATGGCATGGAAAGAAACCCGCTCTAAATCACTTTAGAATATGGGGTTGTCCAACACACGTTCTAGATAAATATGCAAAGAAGTTAGATGCACGGACAGAATTGTGCATATTTGTAGGATATCTGAAAGGAAAAAAGAGGATTATTCTACAATCCGAAAGATAATATTATTAAATTTTATACTCATGCTACTTTCCTTGTGGAAAGCTACATGAATAACTTTAAGCCTTGAAGTAAAGTTGTATTCGAGGAATCTTGGGGAGTGGTAGACAATTACCAAGTTTAATTCTCAAGAAAGTTGTAGAAAGACCTGCAAATAATCAATAGCATAGGGGAATTCATCGTAGTAGGAGAGTTTCTAAGAAACCAAACTTCTTCATCTATGATGGTAGTATTTATAATACGAAAGTCAATCATGAGGATGATGATCCACTCACTTACGAGAAAACTATGTAGAATGTTGATTCCAAGTTCTAGAAACAGGCCATGGATGCTGAGATGGATTCTATGAAATCCAATATGATATGGGAACTTGTAGACTTACCGGTTGGGATTAAACCTAGAGGGTGTAAGTGGATCTACAAGAAGAAAAGAAACGCGGAATGTAACATCCCAAAATAGGGCTTAGTCAGAATAGTGGTTTTAGGACCATAAATTCGACGTTAAAATATTTATTTTATGATTTTAAGAGGTTTAGAATATTAATATATGCATATGTTAAAGTTTCATGAAGAAATTCTAAGTATAAGGTGTCCAATTGGAAATTAGAGACTAAATTGAATAAGTTGCAAAATTTGTGTTCTAGAAGCAATTTGTATGAAATTGCTTTGGATTATTAATTAGGAGGTCTTAAAGAGAAATTTTCCCAATTTTTAAGTTTTTGGACAAAAATGGACTTGTATGGAAAAATTTGAAGGAAAGGCTTTAAGGGCATTTTGGTCATTTGGTTTATAAATAAAATAAAATGGGAAAATAAGCCAAAAATCAGCTTATTTTCTCCACGTTGCTATCGAAAATTAAGGTTCTCCATAGCTATGGTTTTCAAGCTTTTCAAGCTCAATAGTAAGTGCTCCCAAGCCCCATTTTTAATGTTCTTCGTATTTCTGAAATCCCGGTAAGTTGCTCTCTCCATTTCTACCCATATTTCATGCTAGGGCTCATGTTTAGAAATTTACCCATGCATCAGAAGTTTATGTTTTGATGATTTATGGAGGGATATGAGAGTTTAAAGGATGATAAATAACTTTTACTAAGTAGTTTTTCATGGAAAGAGCTTTAGGGACTATTTTGTAAAATTTATAGAAAAGGATAGGAAAATATGAAATGAAGGAAAAATGTGGGCTGTTATGAACATGAAAAATGTTTGGTTAGACTTGGGGTAACCAAGAAATCCCATACATTGCATTATCTGAGCCTAGAGACTAAATTGCAAATATATGAAAGTATAGGGGCAAAATAATAATTTTACCTAAGTATGAATTTTGGGGTCATTTTGAGTAATGTATGTATTAAACGAGCTAAATTTGGTATTATAAATCAAGAGAATTGAGATACGAGCCTCGATCGGGGAAAAAGCACGGTTTACGAGGTTTAGGCTCGATTTCTAATATTTTGTACCGAGGTAAGTACATATGTAAATAAATACATTAATTATTGTTATTAAATGATTTATTGATATATGTATGCTTAATATGCTTATTTGGCTATGTTGACAATATAACATGTCTTGATGCTTTGCTATATGATTATGAGACGTTGGCCATGTGAAAGAAACCATTATGCGAGTACGTTCGGTAAAGGTCTGGAAGTCTAAAATCCCATTTGAACCTTAGGAATAGTTGAGAATACAAGTGACATGTCATTAGGATAGTCATGTGTGTTATGAGCTCATTTAATATGTGATACATGCTAGGGTCCGGGTGCTGGGTATCCTAAGTTGTATTCGGATACTCTCTTAGCTCTTTGAGTAGCCCCGTTGAGAGCAACATGTGATTCTGTGATATGAGGCACTTCATTGCACTTTCTGTCAGGTAGCCACGGCTACGTTCAGGCACTTCGGTGCATTCCTTCCGTGTGTCCGAATCATATTCCAAGTGTTCAACGAGTAACATAATATGAATTCCGAAAGTAAAATTTAAGTAGGCCATGTGTGTGCAGGATGGCACAGGTATGTACTAAAACCCTATGAGGATTTAGTATATGAAAAGATATGTATTTGGATAAGCATGTGCATATGAATAGGGAAAGCAAGTATATGTATGACATAATGAAAAGTATTATAATGGATAAGCAATTATGCTTAGATATTCAATAGTTGCAAAATGTAGATTATTTGTATATGTACTTACTAAGCTTTATAGCTTACCCTCCTCTCTTTTTTTCTTCTCTATAGATACGTCAAGCTAGCTTGAAGGATCGTGGGACGTCGGAGCTCGGATCACACTATCTTCAAGAAATTTGGGTATAAAAAGGGTTAATTATTTTGGTCATGGCATGTATAGGGAACTTGTCTATTTTGTGTATATGTGTCATGTTGAAGTAGCAAAGTATAATAGCTCATTTGGGCATTGATTATTTTGTATGTGGCCATGTGATTTGGTCTATATTAATGATTGTGATGTGTCCCTAAGTTTATCTTTACATACATACTAAGATGTGTATGTGTTGGTTTGATGGATGACTATTCAATTGCTAGTATGTGGTTGCATGATTTAGCACTCATATTGGAATGATAATAAGGAGTATGGTAAACCATGAAATTGGTGTGGAATGACTAAAAGATAAGTTTGTGTGAATACTAATGCTCTAGTATGTAAAAGGAGTCATAGTGATGCTATAATGTTGCATGTTTAAGTGTCCAAATATATCATGGGATATGCCATTGAACATATGGAAGTGTATGATTGTTTAACGGTGACCAATAGCTTGGAGAGTAGCCTCCAAATGGTCTACATGGGTAGACACACGGGCATGTGTCTTGGCCGTGTGTGACACACGGTCAGCCCCATGGGTGTGTCATTCGGTCGTGTGTCCCTTGCACCTTGAATTTTAGGTTAACATGCATAGTAGTAAACACACGGGCAGAGACACGGCCGTGTGTCTTAACCGTGTGAAGGACATGGCCTCTGGCCACGGGCGTGTGCTTGCCCGTGTGCCTCAAATTTGTATGATGATGTCATCAACAAAATGCTCGCTAAAATCACATGGGCTACCACACGGGTGTGTGCCAGGCCATGTGAGGGACACGGGCCAAGGACACGGGTGTGTGCTCAGCCGTGCGAAAACCCCTGTAGGTTCAAAATAGATAATAAATCCAAAAGTTCAACACGGGTGTGGGACATGGGTGTGTCCCCAAGCACACGGGCGTGTGCAACGCCTCCAGACGGGCGTGTGAGGCTTTAACCTGGAAATTTTCTTAGAACCTCCGTAAGTTCTCGATTTAGTCTCAGACCGTCATAAGGTATGTTTTGGGCTTTGTAGGTCGATAATAGAGACATTTTAACTTGTTTTGAAGGGTTTTAGATTGAACAAAATTTTATGGCCTGGTTTTGCATGTTTGTTTCTGTTTAAGTTCGGTAATGCCTTGTACCCTATCCCAGTCTCGGATACGGGTAAGGGGTGTTACATGGAAGGGAAAATGGAAACACACATAACTAAACTTGTAGGGAAAGGTTACACATAGGAAGAACACATCGATTACGATGAGACCTTCTCTCCGGTAGTCATGCTCAAGTCTATCCACATACTCTTATCCATTGTTGTTGCTCTCAATTACAAGATCTGGCAAATGGATGTTAAGACAACATTCTTGAATGGCTATCTTGATGAAACCATTTATATGGCTCAACCTACTAACTATGTTGTCAAAGGAAAGGAGCAAAAAGTTTGCAAAATGCTAAGATTCATTTATGGGCTCATGGAATAAAAGATTTGATCAAACGATCAAGACTTTTGGATTTGAGAAAAACGCTGATGAACCTTGTTTTTATAAGCATATAAAGGACAAAAAAGTGGTCTTCCTCGATTATTATGTCAATGATATTCTATTTATTGGAAATGATGTAGGAGACTTGTCATCGATTAAACTGTGGTTAGCTCAACTGTAACAGCCCGATTTTGGGGCTAGTCGGAACAGTGATTTTGAGACCACAAATTCGACGTAGAAAAATCCATTTTTATTTTATTTTTATGGTCTACAGTTTTATGGAACTATTTTGTGAAAATCTTGTTCAAGAATTTTGACGTTTGGGCACTCAATTTAGTCAAAAAGACTAAATTGTAAAAAGTGAAAAAGTGGAGTTCTACTTGTTAAAGGTGTCCAATTGCTATGAGATTTTAAATTAGAGGTCTTTAGTTGGTAATTAGACCATTGGATATGTTAGTGGACAAAAATGGACATGAATAGGTAAAATTTCAAAGTTATGCATGAAGGGCATTTTGGTATTTGATAAATAAAAGAATAAAAAGGGAAAATCAAGTCAAAATTTGTATCCATCTTCTTCACCTTGGCCGAATTTTACAAGGATACCATAGCTAGGGTTTTTTCAATTTTCAAGCTTGATTGTAATTACATCCTAGCCCCATTTTTAATGCTCTTTACATTTTTAAAGTCCCCGTAACCCGATTTTCCTATTCCTACCATTATTTTAAAGTAAGGTTCATGTTTAAAAAATTATCCTATGTGACATGCATGTATTTTGATGTTTGATGGAAGATATTGTATTAAGGTGTGAAAAACAACTTTTACTAAGTGATTTTTAGTGAAAATGCATAAAAAGGACTTATTTGTAAAAGTTGTGAAAATGGGCAGTAGAAATGTGA
Organism: Gossypium hirsutum; assembly: GCF_007990345.1. Lineage (NCBI taxonomy): Eukaryota > Viridiplantae > Streptophyta > Magnoliopsida > Malvales > Malvaceae > Gossypium > Gossypium hirsutum. Next base: position 58,795,258 of record NC_053426.1, on the reverse strand, counting down.
TTTGATGAAAAATATGGGTTGTTATAAGCATGATTTAGGTTCGGCTAGGTTTAGGCAACAAAAAAAAATGGATACATTTCATTTTACGAGCCTAAGGACTAATTTGTAAATATGTCAAAGTTTAGGGGCAAAAATATAATTATACCATAAGTTGATTTTTGGACAACATCGAGTAATGTGATAATTAAATAAGTTAAATTTGCTATTTTAGATCAAGAAAAATGAAGTTCGGACCTTGATCAGGGGAAAAACAAGGTTATTAACGATTAGGTCCATTTCATACTATTTAGTACCGAGGTAAGTTTGTGTGTAAATAATGCAATGTTATATTATGTAATTAATGCTTAAATATTTCATAAATTGTACGATTGCTTCTATGGAAATATTCAACGAAGTTTCAACAATGACAAAATCCCGGTTGAACCTTAGGAATAGTTTAGGATAGAAGTGACATGTCACTAGGAAATCATGTGTTATGTGATCTATGTGAATCCGGGTGCTGGTCATGTACATCCTACCAGTGGCTGGGTAGTCCGGCATGTGTTGCAGATACCTGATAGCTTGTGTGAGCAGCCCGTGTAGTTACGTCTTAACTGATGGTTTGTGTGAGTAGGCCCGTGATTAGCTCGTGTGCGAGCCCTATGTGTTATGAAATATGAGGTTGCATTGGCTACATATGTGACACTTATGTGAAAGAATTTCGTGTATCCGATAGTATTCCAAGTGTTCAACGGGTAACCCGAAGAGTATGTCAAAAATGAAAAAGTGTGTGACTATGTTACGAGTTGGTACAGGTATGTATGTAAAACCTATGAGTATGAACTTTGGTATGAGATGAACTCTTCGTAAGAATGCTAATGAGTAAGTTATGCCTAAGATACATGATGATATTTAAGTTAACTTATGTTAAGTAGTTATATGATTAATGAATGATTTATGTTGCCTATTATTTGCATGCAAACTTACAAAGCTTTAAAGCTTACTCCCCTTTTCTTTTCTTTCTTTATAGTGTCGCCAAGTTATCTCGAGAATCAAGGAACGTCGGAGCTTGATTCACACTATCAAATTATTATTTTGGGTATACTTAGTTTCAATATTTTGAGTATGGCATGTATAGGGACTTGGTCATTTGTTATGTGTCATATTGGTTTAGCCAAATGTGTTGGCATTGTTATGGTTAATGATTCATTTTGTATATGGCCATTGGAAGTTGGTTAATATTAATTTTATTGGTCATTGGTATGTTTATGTAATGATGCTTATCATGAAGATGAAATTGGCATGAATGGAAAAGGAAGTATGTGATGTTTATGCATGATAGATGTTAGTATGTGCAAATGATGTATTGACATCTTGTTTATGGCTATATGCTTGGATTTGGTGATGCTTGATTTTGTGCAAGTTGGTGCAAGTAAGGGTGGCAAAATGGCTTAGTAAATAGCCTTCTTTTTTTGGCCACATAGGTAGAGACACGGCCGTGTGTCTCAGCCATGTGACGGACATGGCCTAGGGACATGGGTGTGTGTCCAGGGCGTGTGAAGCCTGCACCTATTTTATGAAAAATTTCGAAAATTAAATTTGTCACACGGCCTAGTACACGAGCGTTTGACTTGGCCGTGTGACTTCCTTTGGTGCATGATGTCATAAACAGAAAGTTACACGGGTTAGGGACACGGGCGTGTGTGACCACACAGCCTACCCACACCGGTGTGTGACCCTGTTTTGATGAAAAATTTTCTAAAGTTCTCGGTTTAGTCTCGAACCACCTCCAACGTATGTTTTGGGCCTCGTTGGTTCATTTCAGGGATGATATGATTATAAATAAAAAGTTTTAAATTTGGATGGAAATTTATGTCTCGGTTTGTATGTTAGCTCGTGTTTAAGTCCGGTAATGCCTCGTACCCTGTTTCGGCGTTGGATACGGGTAAGAGGTGTTACATCAACAATTTAACATGAAGGACTTAGGTGAAGCTAGTTATATTCTTATAATTTGAATCCTTAGGGATTGAACTCAAGCTTCATGCATCGATAAGGTACTAGAACATTTTGTAGTGACCGATGCGAAGCCAGTCTTTCACCCGACTGCGTCAGGTTTTCATCATTGTTTAGATGATTGTCTTAAGATAGTAGAAGAAAGGGAGCATATAAGTTATGTATGTGAGGCTTTGCACACGTTCATATATCTATTTTGCAGTAGGAATGGTTAGTCAATATCAGGCATCAGTCATTGGCAAACTATAAAGCATATATTAAGGCATCTTAAAAAAACTAGGGATTATATGCTTGTGTATTTTGGGGAGAACCTTACTCTTGTTGGATACACGGACTCAGACTTCCAAACCTGTAAAGATTCGAGGATATTGACATTGTGAAATGTATTCGTTCTAGGTCATGGAACCATAGTATGGAGAAGTGTAAAACAAACTTGCACTGCTAACTTTACTATGGAGGCCGAGTATGTGGCTGCTTCTGATCCAACGAAGGAAGTAATATGACTTCAAAAGTTATTAACCGATCTTGAAGTCATTCTTGGTATGGAAAAAGCTATAACACTGTATTGTGATAACAGTGTAGCAATAGCTAATATCAAGGAAATGAGAAGTCAAAAGAGGACAAAACACATTGATCGAAAGTATCACTCGATACGAGAGGCAGTAGCTGAAGGAATTCTTGATGTGATGAAAGTAGCTTCTGAAGATGGATCCATTTACTAAGAATTTTGTAACTAGGAGTTTTAACAAACACGTTGAGGATATGAGAATGCGAAACGTGACACTTTCATTTCACTAGGGCAAGTGGGAGATTGTTGGAAAATGTGTCCATATTACAGTAAACACGTAAATGTTTTCTATTTATTTGAACAATGAATAAAAAATAAGTTAATTTCATATTTCATTATTATGTCTTCTGTATTTGTCTTTTATATTTTGCATGCATAGCGAAATTGTGACAAGCATATATTAGCTCATTGATTGACTAAGTTGAAATTGAATATAAGTGGCATTGTAAGAATTACATTGTAAGAAAGACAACTTACTTCGGTGGATAATCTAAATAAGTCTGTAATCTCATAAAAGAATCGAAATGAATATTTGATTTAAATACTGAAAAGGATTATTATGTCATCTAAAATTCCAATTGGGGAGATGGCTAGTCTTGGCTATTGGAGCAGTTGACTCCACAGGTAGAGACATAGATGTATTCATTGGTAGAATGATGCATTAGACTGGACCCAAGATGAGTTAATTCTGAATCCATTTGTGAATTAATTCACTTGTGATATTCATGGTGTGATTTACCTAAATCTTGAGTTAGCCATTAACCATGTGTATGCAACTCATGTGCTTTGATATAAGTGGAGGCTTATGCTCTAAAGATGATCAAGCCCATAGTTGGTATGTTGGGTACATGACTTGTGTATGGCTTGGCTTTACTAGAAACAGTGGAATTCATAGCTCAATTAAAAAGTTAATGATATCCTTTTATTGGCATTGTGTGGATTGATAAATATAGAATGTGGCCACAAGTTGCTTCTTCTTGAATGAGCAATTTATCACAGTCATTTGTTAACAGCCATCATATTAATCATTAAAAAGACAAAGTGGTGACAATAAGATAAAATAGGATTGTATTGAGTGAATAGATTTAAATCAAAGGAATCAAGGATATCATATGAGTGTAGCACACATGAAGAGGTCATTTGACAAAGCAGTTGGATGAGTAAAGAGTATACAATAAGGAGTTCTCAATCATGGTACTTCTTGTGGACTGAATCCATGATTAAGTAATTGCGAATTAACAGAACGATGCTTCTGGACAAAATTGCAATTACTAGAGCCTAATTGTATATGTCCAATTGGTCCCTTCGCTAGCTCAACAAAAGCTTAATCGGATTGCATTTGAATTAGAAGAAATTTCTACGACTTTGGAAATGATTTAATTGAGTCTATTTTTTCAATATGGAATTAAATTAGGTAGTCATGATAATTATTTAACTAGGAATTAGATTAAATAATTTTCTTGAAAAATTAATTTGGAAAATCTAAGTGATTTTTGGGAAAAGTAATTTTGATCAAGTAAAATTAAATTAATCAAATTAATTAAAGTAAATATGAGAATTTTGGCAATTAATTTTCAAGTCATACAATTGGGCCAATAGGTAATTGACCTTGAAAATTGGATCTGTGATCATAAATTGGGCACAGGAGCCTAAAATCAAGACCAAGACTCGGCATGTGAAACCGGGTCGACAATCCAACCAGTGGCTAGACCGAACCGGTCAGGTCGTCACTGACCCAGACCGAATCGGTAGTAACCGAATCGGCAATAACCAAACTAGCTCGGGGTGCCGTAAAGGTGTCACACCTGCATCACCAGACACGGCGACTGCGACTGTGGCTTTCTGGTGGTCGGCAGTGGTTGGTATTCAGTGGTTGAGTAGTGGAAGAGTTATACTCCTACAGGAACTCTACCAGAGAATTTGATTTCAGATTAACTATTCAAAAATAATATTATTTTAATAGTTTCATATTAAATTAAATTAAATATTTATCTTAATAGCATTTTATTAATTTAATATTAAAATGAGTATCTTAATATTAAATTAAATTTAATTTAATTTTTATGTTGTAGATAAACATTAGATTATTTTAATAAGATTTGAAATAAAATTTAATCTAATATTTATCTTGAAAAATATTATATTAATTTAATATTAAAGTGATTAAATTTAATCATAGTTTAGTTCTCTAAACTCTCCCTATATAAAGAGAGCCTTATAGACATTCTATTATTTTTATAAGATTTAATATTAAATTTAATATAATCCAATATTTATCTTGATAAATATTATATTAATTTAATATTAAAGTGATTAAGTTTAATCATAGTTGAGCTCTTTAAACTCTCCATATATAAAGGGAGTCTTGGGTTATTATTTTACACACACTTGAATTAAAGTGAAAGTTGCAAAGAGAAAAATTCTCTGAATAGATTATTTTAGAAAATTTCTAGAGATATTTTTTGATTTACAACTTGACCCAAAAGTTTAGAGAAATTACAAAATTACCCTACTGGTAATTTTTGTGAAAATTTTTCTGATTCGAAGCGAGCCCACACTTGATAGACATGAGCTTGAGGATAGCGAAGAAGACTACTTGGTCGAAGCGCTAATCCTAAACAAATCGAAAAGATACAATTTTTAGATATCACAACCAAGATCTTGTTTTGGAAAAAATTTTAGAACTTTTTTTTCTCTAAAAAAATTTTCCGCTGCATTTTTCAAACCCGTTTTTTCCATCACCCATCCTATATGTATTGGGCCTATTAGGCATTTTTCATGTCTTGAGTACAATTATATGTAAATTTGTTTACCCAATATGATAATATTTTATATTTTTGGGTTAAATTCTTTCACCCAATATTATAATATACTATCTCATGGTAACCATTACATCATTCGTCCTAGACGAATGTCTCATAGTCACATTACTTTTCTAGTGAGAGGATATTATTTACCCTTTATAATGTAGCCATGCCATGTAAAATTCGTATACCCAATGTATCAACTTTCGATTCTATTACCAATTTAACTTAGTCTTTCAATACATCAAAGTATATGAGTCATGCACACATAGTCAATCACTTATTCAGAATTAGGCAAACCACATAATGAACGTCACGAGCAAAATTCGTAAAGTGATCTAGGATTTATTTTACTTGGGTCATATCCGATTTATTGTAAATCTAGACAATCATATATATGTCTCTATTATTTGGGAGTCATTCACTCCAATACTTAAGACAAGGTATCTGCCCAGTTGAATTTGATAGATGAAATAATAGTCCTTGAATCGATTTTCTCAATTTCAATTCTTTAAACTATGAATCATTTAGATCGCCTACTAATATAAGTTGTCTTCTCGCATTATGATCTGATCGCATAATACAACTTAATATTAGTTAAACATTAGGTAATCATTGAGCCAATATTTTCTTGTTCATTTTTCTTTGTGTGAAAATATCATTGAGAACAAATATAAATGTTATTAATGTAAATGATAGAATTTTATTAAACTAATTTGTTTGAAAAATTACAAGTACATTTGATGAAAAACTACACTAAGTGCAATAAATCCCAACATTTTGTGAATTGCTAATGCACTCTCAATAACTTTGTGGATCAATATGAGTTGGCTCTAAAAGAAAAAAACATGAGAAAAGGTTGAGAGTTAAGTTTAAGCCTCCTTACAATAAATCATGATATTAGTAAGAATTCTTATGGGAAAAGCAATTGGAAAAAGATCTTACACGAAATATATTTGAGTTGGTCTGTAAAGTAACTATTATAATTCTATCTGTGTGAGTTGAGGGGTCTTATTGATAACATAGGAAATCCAATTCTTAATCAGCTTGATGTGGAGATATTTAGAATAGAGGATAGCTTTACAAGGAATACATTTATGAAAATAATTTTTTCTTCATAGTGGATTACAGAAATGAGTGTCAATATTTGGATTACAACTAAAAGTTGCTTGAGTCTAGAGGAATTATATGTTGCCACATTACCCGTAAAAGGATTAATGTATCGAATAATAGATACATAAAGACAAGATGAAGAAAGGATGTTTATCGACCTTAAATAAATTTTTAAAGGAGGATATCCCAAAATATATGACAAATAGAAAAAATATAAAGAGATTTTATGTTACTTTAACCATGTTGTTGATATTGGTATGGATATTTATGGCTTTCAATGTCCCCACCAACTAAGATGCCTCTAAAAAATTCTACTATCTGGTAAAATAGTGCAAGTATCCCATCCACACCTACAGCTTTCTATGGTTGCATTTTTGGAAGAACCTATTTCAACTTAACCTCTATAACTGGTAGTTTAAATGCCTTATCTCATCATTATCCAACTAAAGAAAGAAATCACAAACATTGTAATAACTAAGGAGGTACTCATTCCTCCTAAACAAATTAGCAAATAACTCTAGGCATGCTTCTAAAGCCGAAAAGTATCACCGTGTCGATTATCCTCCAATTTAAGAGTTATAATAGAATTTCATCGTCTCTTATTTAAACTAATCAGGTGGAAAAAATTTGTAACACACTTATGCCAAGGTTATTGGTTGAGCACTATTCAAGTTGTTTTCGTAATGATATGTCATTAGGGAGAGCTCAGTCACGATACTATAGTGGAATGATTTCATGACTAAATGAGTTTATAATTAATTTGCGAAAAGCTGAAACTTAATTATAAATCATTTGAGCCCTAATCACATAAGTCTAATCGGTCCCTCCGTTAGCTTGTTAAAACCATAAATGAACTACATGTTGGATCAAATGAATGCAAATTGATAGAAATGGTAAACTTAGAGAAATTAGAAATATCTGGAAATGAATGTGATTTTCTTACTAAGTATAGAAATGACCTGATAATTGATTGTTGGTTTTCCAAATTATTAATTAATTAATTAATTGAAGTTCGAAAATGAAATTAAATTAATTGGTAATAGTGAACCTTTTGAATGCATATGATAGCTCGATAAAGCAAACCGAAAATGCCAAGAAGGGGTGAATTGGCCTTTAAAAAATTTAGTGAAAGAAAAGGCAAGAATGAAACAAAGAACACAAAAAAATTAGAGTGGTTTGGCCCCAATTACCTACTCCACTACCTTATCTTTCCACCACTAAGGATTTTCCCAAATTCACTAATTTGTTCAACCTTTAAGGACAAGGTTTAATCTTACAACTCCTTCAAATTTCTACCCCAAATCTTAAGTTTCAAACCCTCTCAAAGAGATAAAAATAAGCAAACAAAGAAACAATCCTTACAAGATAAAATTGTTTGCAAAATTGAAGCACAAATACAATGAGATACACTTGAGCAAAATAATAGAGATAAAGCTCACGAGTATATGTAAGAAGAATATGAAAAATTTAAGCTCTAAGGTTGTTTAATTAATTATTTTTTCTTGAAAGTGCTTTCTTAGATGTTGTAGGACTTTGAAAGATGGTATTTATACCCTTTAATAGATTTCCAGCCGTTGTGGTTGTTGGTGAAGTTAATATGGTCGTTGGGGATGTAAAACTAGATCATTTATTTCACCTACAACTGGGAGTATCGATACCTCCAAAAAGGGTATTGATATTTTTGTCATAAATGCTAATTCAGTGATAGTTGGAATGAAATAATCGATACTTAAAAAATACTTTATCAATACTTCCTGAAATAGGTATCGATATCGGATCAAAGCTTTGTAGGGTTTATGAGAAACATAATACTATTCTGGTATCGTTTTAAAGAAAGGTATCGATTATTTTCAAAAAGTATCGATACCGAAAACATGGTATCGATAATTTTTAGGGTTTCTGGAAACAAAATGCTTTTTTGGTCTCAATTTTTCTAAGGGTATCGATATTTCCAAAATTATCAATACCTGTCCATAAGGTATCGATACCTTTTGTCCTGGAGTAAATTTTACTTGTTTGAAAATCATTTATAAATTCTTTTAACTTGACTGAAATCATTTTGACTTGGTTAAAATCATTTTGACTTGGTTAAAATCATTTGCACTTGATTTTAAAATTGTTTCAAAGTTTTATCCTTTAGACTTCAAATTTAAAAATTATTTTGTCAATTTTAGCTCATATTCAAAAACACTTTTAAATTGTTATATCAAAATCTTTTATCAAATAAAGCTTAGTTTAATAGTAAAAAAATTAAATATATTTTCTCATAGATCCTTTTACAGTAAAGTTGCCATTATTTTAACAAAGTTTGTATTGAGTTGAAAAAAATTATTTAATTAGGAAATTAATTAATTAATTATAATTATTTTATTATGTTTGTTTTGGAAAATAGAAAAACATGTATTAGGTTGAATTGAATTATAAAGTTTTTGATCAAAAGTTCAGGAAACACTTATAATTAAAATTGATACGGGAAAAGCCCAAAAGCCACTCATGTTGGATACTTTGAACTACAAATCCTAGTCTATTTAACTAGGATTGTCGCCACTCTCTCTCCTAATTCAATTAAAAAGTTGATTTTCTATTGAATAGACTTTTGCTAATCCAACAAGGGTTTTACTTCTCACTATGAATAAATAGCATTGATAAGGCTAAATACACATATAGGAATTTGTACAGAACTTTGAGATATTTTTTTCCTTTCGAAAATAGTGAGAATTTATTTCTAAGTATAAGTTCAATTTTTCAAAATAACAATTCTATCAGTTTCTATTAAAGAGAGATTTTTGCTTTCCCACTAGAAGTAAAATAAATAACTTCTAGTTCTGTGTTTTATTCGAATACGTTCGAGCCAACACTCGAAGCAGTTCGTGGTATGAGAATAAAGGAGAAGGTCGTTCAGCTAAAAACTAGGAACGACAAGAATCTGTCTTGTAACATCCCGAAATAGGGCCTAGTCGGAACAGTGGTTTCAGGACCGTAAATTCGATATTGAAATATTTATTTTATGATTATTATGAGGTCTAGAATATGAAAATATGCATGTGCTAAAGTTTCATGAAGAAATTCTATGAGTAAGGTGTCCAATTGGAAAATAAGGACCAAATTAAATAAAGTGCAAAACTTGGATTCTAGAAGCAATTTGTATGAAATTGCTTTAGGTTATTAATTAGAAGTCCTTAAAAAGCAATTTTCCCAATTTTTAAGTTTTTGGACAAAAATGGGCATGTATGGATAAAATTTGAAAGAAAGGGCTTAAGGGCATTTTGGTCATTTGAATAATTAATGAAATAAAATGGGAAAAGAAGCCAAAAATCAGCTCATCTTCTCCACCTTGCTGCCAAAATTTGAGAGCCACCATAACTAGGGTTTTCTCACTTTTCAACCTCAATAGTAAGTGCTCCCAAGCCCAGTTTTTAATGTTCTTCGATTTTTAAAATCCTGGTAACTTACTCTCTCCATTTCTACCTATATTTTGAGTTAAGGTTCATGTATTTAAGTGACCCATGTGTGACATGTTTATTCTTTGATGATTTATGGCGGAATATGAAAGTTGAATGTGTGTAAACAACTTTTTCTAGGTGATTTTCATGAAAAACCCCTAAAAGGACCTTTTTGTAAAAGGTGTAAAATATGTGGTAGAAATGTGAAATAATGGAAAAATGTGGGCTTCCATAAGAGGAAAGAACATTTGGCTAGGCTTGGGTAATGTAGAAAATTCATGCATTTCATCATACAAGCCTAGGGACTAAATCATAAATAATGTACAAGGTTAGGGGGAAAACGGTCATTTTGTTTGAGGGTGCAATTCAGACTCGAAAAGAATAATGTGAGGTATTAGGAACAAATTCCAGAGATCGATCAAGGAAAACAAAAGGTTTCAGAATAACCGAAACGTGGAATTGACATGAATACCAAGTAAGTTCGAATAACTTTAAGTAAACAATTAATATGCCTAATTACATGTGTTATAAATGTATGATAATTGGTTATAATGATGGCATGAAAATCCATGAAATGTGTTAATAACAATGAAATGATAATAAATGCCCCAGCTGAATTCAAAAGGGAAATTCGATGGATAAACCATGGCTTACATGACTTGAGATCCTGCATGTGTTGCAGAAAAAGGATTTAGCCCGGACGAGTAATCCGTTGATCTCAAATATAGAAAGGATCTAGCCCGGGCGGGTGTTCCTTGAGTGATCGAGCCTCCTGAAGAATATGTGTGCATTGTGAATTTAGCCCAGACAGGTAATCCGACTAGGGTCTAAATTTAGCCTGGACTGGTAATTCAGATCCGAGCTCATTACAGGTGTTTGTCGTTACAAGGGATTTAGCCTGGACTAGTAATCCCGACATCACCCTATGAGTTGATATTACGGGAGATTTAGCCTGGACCGGTAATCCCGCCGTAAGATGTGAGGTTCGCAAGAGTGAGTACTTGAGATGATCGCTCTTATGACTTGACGGTAAATGGGAAAATCCATCAAGATTTTCAAGAAACTCAACGGGATTAACATGAGATGTAAAAATGAAATTGTTGGATGATGAGCTCATCTAAGACAAATTACATGGTGCATTTTTATGAGACTAATTTTTGATTGAGTGTATATAATAGGGAAACTATTTCATGCTTGTTGGTTTTATTTCCTAATATGGATGCATGCTAATTAATCGGTAAGTTTACTTTCCAGTTATTTGGGCTTACTAAGCATGTAAATGCTTACCACTCTCTTTTCCCTGTCTTACAGAACTCAACGACTCGTAGAGGTTGGAAGACGGTTGGAGAATCAACACACTATCATCTTGTCTAGCTTTGGTATATAAAAACTCCTATTTTGTTCAATGGCATGTATAGGGCTTTTGTTATTTTGTTATATGTGTCATTTGATTAGCTAATAGAAAGGCTTGTAAAGGTATACATATTCACTTGTATGTGGCCTTGGAATTGGCTCATATTGATATAGGTTATGACTTACAAATTTTATGCATGCTTGTGTTTAGTTGTGCTAGTGAGGATAAAATATGGTATATCACATTTAAACACATGTAATGTCACCAAATCACATGGGATGGCTAGGCCATAACTGGCAATGAGCTATAATAATGAGCCATCCTTAAAAGTGTTATAAGACATAGAAATATTTAGTACAAAGAGAATAACCTAGCATGTACAAAACCAATGAGATGAGGTTTACATTCAATGAGGTATATCAAGGTCATTTGGGATGTATAATTAGGCCTTGTTATGTATTATGGAAATCTATAACGAGTATGGGGATGATAGAAGGTGACCAAATGCTTGGAAAATAGCCTAGCAAGGTCCACACGGGTAGACACACGGATCACCCCATGGGTGTGTAGTATGGTCGTGTGTCCCCTGCACCTAAAAATTTTAAGTCAGAATGCATGGTAGTAAACACATGGGAAGAGACACGGCCATGTGTCTCAACTGTGCAGAGGGCGCGGCCTAGCACACGGGTGTGTGTCTTGGCTGTGTGCCCTTAAATGCATGCTGACGTCATAAATAGAATGCTTGAGTTTGTGGACACGGGTGACCACACGGGTGTGTCTAGGTCGTGTTATAAACACGGGCCAGGGACAGGGCGTGTACTTGACTGTGTGAAAACCCCTGTAGGTTTGAAATAGGAAATAAATTCAATTAATCCCACACGGGTAGGGGACACGGGCGTGTCACAAAGCACACGGGCGTGTCCTAAAGCACACGGGCGTGTCCTAAAGCACACGGGCGTGTCCTAAAGCACACGGGCGTGTCCTAAAGCACACGGGCGTGTGCATTGTCTCCACACGGGCTTGTGAGACATTAACCTATAAATTTACTTAAAATTTTCTTAGGTCCTTGGTTTAGTCCCGAACCATTTTTAATGTATGTTTTGGGCCTCGTAGGCCCATAATAGGGACACTAAGATGTTGTTTGATTGGGTTCAAATTTGAACAAAATTTTACAACTCGTATTTCTAAAAAATGTTTGAGTACATGTCTTGTAATGCCTCATACTTCGTCCCGGTCTCGGGTACTGGTAAGGGGTGTTACATTTAGTGGTATCAGAGCTACGGTTTAGTCGATTCTAGGACTACCATAGAGAGTATTGATTTTCACTATACATGCCATTATACGAACCCTGATAGTGTGACATCTCTTAACTATTTAATTGTCTTTTAATATAGTAAATGTCTTCCAATCATGCACAAGATGAGTTCGAGGGAGCCGAGAGCCATGTTCCAGGTTCCGTACAATGAGCTGTTTCTAATAGTAGTAGAAGGCCTATGTCTAAAGGCCGGGGAGAGACCAGAGCCGCCTTTTTTAACATGATGGATGAGTGGTTTAGGGATTATTTGAGGAATTGCCCCAACATACCACGACCTCCCCCACCCCCTAACCGACTTGATGAGGAATTGCCATAAGATATAGCAATTGTAAGAATTGGTTAAGCCCCTGTAGACAAGCTTAGAAAGTATGAGGCTGAAGAATTTAGGGCTAAGATTGATGATGATGCTAAACGAGCCGAGTTCTGGCTTGAGAATACTATACGAGTATTGGACGAGTTATCTTGTACACTTGAGGAGTGTTTAAAGTGTGTTGTATCTCTCCAAAAGGATACTGCATACCACTGGTGGAAGAACATATCTTTAGTGGTACCAAAGGAAAACATTACTTGGGAATTTTTCCAAGCGGAGATCTTGGATTCGAAGCGAAAGTAGTTCCTGGAACTCAAACAAGGAAATAAGATGGTATCGAAATACAAAAGGGAATTCGTGAGACTAATTTAGTATACAACTGAATGGGTCCAAACAGAGTCAGAAATGTGTAAATTCTTTAAGGAAGGCCTGAATAAGGAAATCAAGTTGTTAATTGGGATTCTTAAGATACGAGAGTTCGCTGCATTAGCCGATCGGGCCAAGAAAGCCAAGGAGCTCAATAATGAAAGGAAGCAAGCTAAGAGAGTAGCTTAAGTTATGAGCAAGAGATCCAACAGTAAGACGCTCTCATTTCCCACAAAGAAATCAGTGAGCCAACATGAACGCTCCACTTCATCAGTAGGATATTTGGGTAGAGCGAGAGGCTCCAAACGATGTAAGCTTCCTCCCCGATGGTGACTAGTGTGGGGAGTGTAGGTGACCAAAAGACAAAGTGTAAAAGCTGCAATAAATTTCACTTCGGAGAGTGCCGGATGAAGAGCAGTGCATGCTATAGATGTGCTTCTCTTGACCACTTCCTTAAAGACTGCCTAGAGCAAACCGATAAAGATTTGGAAGTAGCCCCAAAATTAAGTGCTCATATATCACGAGGTAGACCTCCGAGATATCCTAGAAGTGCTAGTGGCAGTCGGGTTGCGATCAAAGACACTGCAAAATTAGAGGCTCAAGCCTCGACAAGAACGTATGCAATACGCACTCGAGAGGAAGCCTCTGCTCCTGACGTCATCACGGGTGCTTTTTTTTTAATACTTGTGTTGTTGCCTTAATTGATCCAAGATCGACGCATTCATACATTTGCATGAGATTGGTGTCTAGTATGAATATATCCATTGGACCTACAAAATTTATTATAAGAGTGTCGAACCATTAGGCAAGTCATTCCTGGTTGATAAAGTCTGTAAGAATTGTCCCTTGATGATTCAGGGTCATTGTTTTCCGGCTAACCTTATGTTATTGCCTTTTGATGAGTTTGATGTAATACTTGGCATGGATTGGTTAGCCTTGCATAATATAATCGTAAACTGTGGTAATAAGTATATTGAACTGAAGTGCCCAGATGGTGAAACTCTACTAGTTGATTCAAGAAAATTGGATACACCGCTAGTTGTAATCACAGCAATAGTTGCTCAAAGATATATGAGAAAAGGGTACGAAGCCTACCTTGCTTTTATACTGAACACAAAGGAAACGAAGTTGGAGATTGAGTCCGTACCAGTAGTATGTGAATATCAAGACGTGTTCCTGGAAGAATTACCTAGACTACCTCCTGATAGAGAGATAGAGTTTGGTATTGAACTAGTGCCAGGAACAGCCCCTATTTCTATTGCTCCGTACAGGATGGCACCAATCGAGTTGAAAGAATTAAAAGCATAGTTGCAAGAACTGACAGATAAGGGTTTTGCGAGGCTGAGCTTTTCTCCTTGGGGTTATTTGTAAAGAAGAAAGATGGTTCAATGAGGCTATGTATAGATTATCGGTAGCTGAATAAGGTAACTATTAAGAATAAATATCTTTTACCAAGGATCGATGATTTGTTCGACCAGTTGAGGGAAGCCACTATATTCTCTAAGATAGACCTAAGATCTGGCTACTATTAGTTGCGAGCTAAGGAGTTAGACGTGCCTAAGACAGATTTCAGAATGAGGTATGGCCACTATGAATTTCTTGTCTTGTCGTTTGGGTTAACGAATGCATCGACCGTATTTATGGACTTAATGAATAGGATATTTTGGCCATACCTGGACAAGTTCATCGTCGTATTTATTAACGACATTTTGATTTATTCCAAAGATGAGATAGAGCATACGAAGCATCTGAGAACTGTGTTGTAGAATTTACGAGAAAAACAATTGTATGCTAAGTTCAGCAAAAGTAAATTTTGGCTCCAAGAAGTAGGGTTCTTGGGTCATATTGTTTCGGGTGATGGCATCCGAGTTGATCCAAGTAAGATCTCTGTCATCTTTGAATGGAAACCATCTAAAAATTTAACCGAGGTTAGAAGCTTTTTAGGCTTAGTTGGTTACTATCGAAGATTTGTGAAAGGATTCTCCATGATAGCGACTCCAACGACGAGGTTACTATAGAAAGACATAAAGTTTGAATGGACAGAAAAGTGTCAGCAGAGTTTCGAGAAGTTGAAGACATTGCTGACTAAAGCTCCTGTTCTAATATTGCCCGGGTTCGGAAAAGAGTTTGTGGTTTACAGTGGTTGTGTACTTATGCAAGATAGCAAGGTGATAGCCTATGCTTCACGGCAGTTGAAGCCACACAAGAAGAATTATTCGATGCATGACTTAGAGCTTGCCGCCATTGTTTTTCCCTTGAAAATCTGGAGGCATTGCTTATATGGTGAGACTTTTCGTATATTCACAGACCACAAAAGTTTGAAGTATTTGATGACTCAAAAAGAATTGAATCTGAGATAGCAGAGATGGTTAGAACTAATTAAAGATTACGAGCTAATCATCGATTATCACTCGGGAAAGGTGAATGTGGTCGCCGACCCGTTAAGTAGAAAAACTTTGTTTACATTGAGGGCCATGAACACTCAATTGGCGTTGTTTGATGATGGTTCGATTTTGGCAGCGCTAAGGGCTAGGCCGACATTTCGTCAGGAAATTTATGATGTTCAGACTAATGATAGTGTCCTGCAAGCTAAAAGAGCTCAATGTGAGTCGGGCAATGAATCAGATTTTCAGATTAGTCCTGATGGATGCTTGATGTTCAGAGATAGAGTTTGCGTACCGAGGAACGATTAAATTATTCGGAGGATTCTGCATGAAGCACATGATACCCGTTTGTCTATTCATCCGGAAAGTACCAAGATATACAATGATTTTAAGAAAATGTACTGGTGGAACGGCATGAAAAGAGACATCTCTGAATTTGTATCGAAATGCTTGATATGTCAGCAAGTCAAAGCTGAACATCAAGTATCTTCTAGTTTACTACAGCCTGTGATGGTCCCCGAATGGAAATGGGACAGAATCACTATGGACTTCATGACAGGATTACCATTGACCCCGAAAAAGAAAGATACTATATGGGTTGTGGTTGATAAGTTGACAAAGTCAGCTCATTTTATTCCGGTAAGGACAGATTATTCACTTGACAAGTTGGCCGTTTTGTATATATCTGAGATTGTGAGATTACACGTGTAACACCCCTATCCTGTAACCGTCGCCGGAATAGGAAAGGGGAGTCACTAGACAGACAGAGCATTTCAGAGTAACACAGATTCATAGATATCATATAATATCAATACATAAATATTCATCTACAATTCATCCATTAAGATGGTCTACGAGACATAAAATGTACATTTAGGGACGGTCAGAACTAAATCAAACCCATTTTAGAAATTTCAGAACTTAATCAATATTTTCAAAACTGACCAAGTCACACGCCCGTGTGACTCACACAGGCACAAGACATGCCCATGTGGTCCAACCGTGCCAAAAAGAAGTCCTCTACTGACTTTTTAACATGGCCGACAAACACGACCGAGTGCCATGACCGTGTAAAATTTAGCTAGCTACTGATTTTCTCACATGGCCACAAGGCACGCCCGTGTTCCCTGGTCGTGTGGCACAATGCAGGCTTGGTTTAAGCCAATTTGCCACCCCATATGGTTCCAATCCTACAAACATTAATATGCAACAAGTATACCAACATTCCCAACCAATTCAATGCTAAAAAATGACCAAAACACATTAGAACATAGCACATTTCAAAACATGCATCAAAACTATGCACAAAACTTAACATTTGCTAGCCAATTGACATGGCATAACATATATACAATTCAAAACTTAATACATAGACATTCTAGCCTATACATGTCATACTTAGCAATATTAACACTTTCAAAGGTACCAAAAAGAGCTTGATAGTGTGGTGACAATCCTCGACTATCCCGAGCCTTCAGTAGCTACGATAACTGTAAAATAGACAGAAACCACACAGAGTAAGCTACGAAGAGCTTAGTAAGTCAAATACAAATTCCCAACTATTACAACATAAAAATAGTAGTAAATGGCCAGATTTCACAACCGTCTCATAGAATGTTTCCTTACTTCACAGAAACATAGTCTTTTCTATTCAAAAATCTAGTACGATACAAATTTACCTGTATGAATTATACATTTCATATCTCATACTTTATCATCAGACAATCCAGAAACGGAATAAATATTTACAGACAAGTACAATGCTGACGTCCCAGACGTGGTCTTACATGTAATTCAGTATCGACGCCTCTGTCCCAGACAGGGTCTTATACGAAAACAGATACGATACCGATGTCTCAGACATGGTCTTACACTTAAATTTCAGATCAATGCCTGTGTCCCAACCACGGTCTTACACGGTAATTCAAATCAATACCAATGTTCTTTTATCAGGCTCTCAAGGCTGTCCAGTACAGATAACAGTTTATAAACACAGAATTTAATCAACTTAACACATAAGTGTAGTTTGACTTACCTCGTACGGATTTCGGACGAAAATGAGTCGACTATTCAACTACTTTGGGCTTCCCTTGATCTAAGTCTAATTTTCTTTGTTCTTGATCTAATTAAATCCAAATTCAACCATTCAATCATTTATTTCATTCAAAAATAATCCATGAACACATATTTAGAGTACTTTGCATTTTAGCCCTTTAATTTCAAACTTTGACAATTTAGTCCATTTTTCACCAAATCACAAATATGTAAATTTCTTTGCAACAAAGGCTAGTCGAATTTTTCATGACTTCTATATAAGCCCATACAACATGTTAAATTCACAAATTAGTCCTTCAAAACCTCATTTTCACAAATTAGCCCAAATAGCTTATTTCATCAAAAATTCAAGAACAAAACATATAACTCATCTAACAAGCCTTCATAATTCATCCAAAAACATCACAAAACTCATGATATAAACAATGGCATTTCATGAAATCTTTAACAGAAACAGAAATTCAAACATGGGCTTTGAAGAACACGAAGCAACGATCACAAAAACGTAGAAATTATCAAAAACGAAACAAAACGAACCTTGAATCAAGCTTGAATCATGGTCGAATGCTTCAAACACCCAAAACCTCTCCTTTCTTTTTATTTTCGATGGAAAATGGATAAAATAAATAGATTTTAGCCTTTGTTTTATTTAATATAACATAAATTCACCTTTTACCATTTTGCCCTTCATTAATATACCTTAAAACTTACCAACTACATGTCCATAATTGTCCACCATTTAAAAAAATGGTACAATTGACATGCAAGGACCTTTATTATAAAAGCCAAGCCAAATAGGTGCTTCATCATCTAGCACTCAAGTTTTACACTTTTCGCGATTGAATCCTTTTTCATAGTTAGGCACAGAAACTGTACAGATATAAATTCACATATCACAGACACAGAAATAATATTAAAATATTTTTCAGACTCAGATTTGTGGTCCTGAAACCACTATTCTGACTAGGGTCAAAACTGAACTGTTACAACACGGGGTACCATTATTGATTATTTCAGACAGAGACCCGGGATTCACTTCGAGATTCTGGAAGAAGTTACAAGAAGCCTTGGGTGCTAGCCTGAGTTTTAGTACAACTTTTCACCCACTGACTGATGGTCAGTCTGAATGGATGATTCAGATTTTTTATGATATGTTGTGATGTTGCATCCTTGAATTTCAGGGCAGCTGGGAAAAATACCTGCCATTGGTAGAGTTCACCTACAACAACAGTTTTCAAACGAGTTTGAAGATGGCTCCTTATAAGGCCTTGTACTGCAGAAAGTGCCGAACTCCATTGTATTGGACTGAACTCAAGGAGAGTCAGATTCACGGAGTTGATCTAATCAAGGAAACTGAAGAAAAGGTTAAAGTGATACGTGATTGCTTAAAAGCTGCATCAGATAGACAAAAGTCATATGCTGATCTGAAAAGAAAAGAGATTGAGTTCCAAGTCCAAGATAAAGTATTCTTGAAAGTATCTCCATGGAAAAAGGTATTGAGATTTGGCCAGAAAGGCAAACTGAGTCTGTGATTTATCGGGCCAAACGAGATCACCAAAAGAGTTGGACCATTAGCCTATCGCTTGGCATTGCCACCATAACTGGAAAAGATCATGATGTATAACATGTATCTATGTTAAGCCGATATCGATCAGACCCCTCTCATGTGATTCCACTGACGGAGATTGAAATTAGACCGGACATAACCTATGGTGAAGAACAGGTAAAGATTCTAAGTTAAACAACTGAGAAATAAAGATGTGGCTTTGCTAAAAGTTTTATGGCATCGACATGGTGTGGAAGAGGCTACATGGGAGCCAGATGAAACCATGAGAAACCAATATCCGAACCTATTTACTGGTAAGACTTTTTAGGATGAAAGTCCCTAAAGGGGGAGAAATGTAACATCCTGAAATAGGCCCTAGTCAAAACAATGGTTTCGAGACCACAAATTCAACATTGAAATATTTATTTATAATTATTATGAGGTCTAGATTATGAAAATATGCATGTCCTAAAGTTTCATGAAAAAATTCTATAAGTAAGGTGTCTAATTGGAAAATAAGGACCAAATTGAATAAAGTGCAAAACTTGGATTCTAGAACAATTTGTATGAAATTGCTTTAGATTATTAATTAGAAGACCTTAAAGAGAAATTTGTCCAATTTCTAAGTTTTTGGAAAAAAATGGGCATGTATGGATAAAATTTGAAAGAAAGGGCTTAAGGGCATTTTGGTCATTTGGCTAATTAATGAAAATAAAATGGGAAAGTAAGCCAAAAATCAGCTCCTCTTCTCCACCTTGCTGCTGAAATTTGAGAGCCACCATAACTAGGGTTTCTTCACATTTCAAGCTCAATAGTAAGTGCTCCCAAGCCCCATTTTTTTCGTATTTTTGAAATCTCGGTAGCTTACTCTCTCCATTTCTACCATATTTTGAGTTAAGGTTCATCTATATAAAGTGACCCATGTGTGACATGTTTATTCTTTAATGATTTATGGAGGAATATGAAAGTTGGATGTGTGTTAAACATCTTTTTCTAGGTGATTTTCATGAAAATCCTCTAAAAGGACCTTTTTGCAAAAGGTGTAAAATATGTGGTAGAAATGTAAAATAATGGAAAATTTTGGGCTTCCATAAGAGGAAAGAACATTCGGCTAGGATTGGGTAATGTATAAAATTCATGCATTTCATCATACGAGCCTAGGGACTAAATCGTAAATAATGTGAAAGGTTAGGGTTAAAATGGTCATTTTGTCTGGGGGTGAAATTTAGACTCAAAAAGAATAATGTGAGCTATTAATGATTTATTTTTATTGTTATAGACCCCGAAGAACAAATTTCAGAGGTCGATCGAGGAAAACGAAAGGTTTCAAAAAAACTGAAACGTGGAACCGACACAAATACCAGGTAAGTTTGAATAACTTTAAGTAAACTATTAATATGCCTAATTACATGTGTTATGAATGTATGATAATTTGTTATAATCATGCCATGAAAATCCTTGAAATGTGTTAATAATAATGAAATGATAATAAATGTCCCGGTTGAAGTCAAAAGGGAAATTCGATGGATAAACCATGGCTTACATGACTTGAGATACTGCATGTGTTGTAGACAAAGGATTTACCCAGACTGGTAATGTATTGATCTCAAATATAGAAAGGATCTAGCCCAGACGGGTGCTCCTTGAGTGATCGAGCCTCCTGAAGAATATGTGTGCACTGTGAATTTAGCCCGAACGAGTAATCCGACTAGGGTCTGAATTTAGCCTGGATTGATAATTCAGATCTGAGCTCATTATGGGTGTTTGTCGTTACAAGGGATTTAGCCTAGACTGGTAATCCCGACATCACCCTATGAGTTGATATTACGGGGGATTTAGCTTGGACTGGTAATCCCGCCAAAAGATGTGAGGTTTGCAGGAGTGCGTACTTGAGATGATCACTCTTATGACTTGACGGTAAATGGGAAAATCCATTAAGATTTCTGAGAAAATCAACGGGATTAACATGAGATGTAAAAATGAAATTTTTGGATGATAAGCTCATCTAAGACAAATTACATGGTGCATTTTTATGAGACTAACTTGTTGATTAACTGTATATGATAGGAAAACTATTTCATGCTTGTTGGTTTTATTGCCTAATATGGATGCATGCCAATTAATCGGTAAGTTTACTTTCCAGTTATTTGGGCTTACTAAGTATGTAAATGCTTACCCCTCTCTTTTCCCTATCTTACAGAGCTCAAGGACTCGTAGAGGTTGGAAGACGGTTGGAGAATCAACACACTATCATCTTGTCTAGCTTTGGTATATAGAAACTCTTATTTTGTTCAATGGCATGTATAGGGCTTTTGTTATTTTATTACATGTGTCATTTGATTAGCTAATACAAAGGCTCGTAAAGGTATACATATTCACTTGTATGTGGTCGTGGAATTGGCTCATATTGATGAAGGTTATGACCTACAAATTTTATGCATGCTTGTGTTCAGTTGTGTTAGTAAGGATGAAATATGGTATATCACATTTAGACACATGTAATGTCACCAAATAACATGGGATGGCTAGGCCATAACTGGCAATTAGTTATAATAATGAGCCAACCTTAAAAGTGTTATAAGGCATAGAAATCTTTAGTACAAAGGGAATAACCTAGCATGTATAAAACCGATGAGATGAGGTTTACATGCAATGAGGTATATCAAGGTCATTTGGGATGTATAATTAGGCCTTGTTATGTATTATGGAAATTTATAAGAGTATGGGGATGATAAAGGGTGACCAAATGCTTGGAAAATAGCCTAACAAGGTCCACACGGGTAGACACACAGGCGTGTGTCTAGGCCATGTGTGACACACAAATCGCTCCATGGGAGTGTGGTATGGCCTTGTGTCCCCTGCACCTAAATATTTTAAGTCAGAATGCATGGTAGTAAACACATGGGCAGAGACACGGCCGTGTGTCTCAACCGTGCGGAGGGCACGGCCTAGACATAGGCATGTGTCTTGGCCGTGTGCCCTTGAATGCATGCTGACGTCATAAATAGAATGCTCGAGTTTTTGGACACGACGACCACCTGGGCGTTTCTAGGCCGTGTGAAGGACACGGGCTAGGGACACGAGCGTGTGCTTGGCCATGTGAAAACCCCTGTAGGTTCAAAATAGGAAATAAATTCAATTAATCCCACACGGGTAGGGGACACAGGCGTGTCCCAAAGCACATGGATGTGTACATTGTCTCCACAAGGGCATGTGAGATATTAACCTAGAAATTTACTTAAAATTTTGCTAGGTCCCAGACCATTTTTAATGTATGTTTTGGGCCTCGTAGTCCCTTAATAGGGACACTAAGATGTTGTTTGATTGGGTTCAAATTGGAACGAAATTTTCCTACCCATATTTCTGGAAAATGTTCGAGTACATTATGGTAACGCTTCATACTTGGTCCCTATCTCGGGGACGAGTAAGGGGTGTTACATGTTTAGCCTAAAACACATGTGCAATTTTGGAAAACGTTTATTACTATAGATATCACAGATCGACACGATTTTAAAAAATATATATTTTTCTATTGTGGAAGAAAACTATTTTCGAGTTGGATTTTTTCCAACAGTTACATACAATGGGCAGATCTCTTATACTGAGGGCAAGACACTTAAGTAGTTGCGATAGCGAACAAATTATTCGGCTAACAACGACATAACTTCTAATTTAATCTTTGCCTTTTTTCTCATTTTCATGCCCTTCTTAATCACCTCTCACATAGTCAATACTCCCCGTTAATTAGAAATTCCCCTTTTGAAGCTATTGAAGCTATACCCTTGCCAAGCCTTAGCCCTAAATTTTTCAAAAATTCCTATACATTATCGTCACTTTGGTTATCCAATATAATAAGAGCTTTGTGATTATTGTAACGACTGAATTTCAGCGATGTCAAAAAACATTGTTTTAGAACCTCATTTCAAAACGTCGAGTCCGTAAAGCTGAAAAATAAAGATTTAGGAAGTTAGTATGAAAATATATTAAACTTATATTAAGAAATTTAACCGAGAATTTAGTTACTTAAAGCTAAGAGACTAAATTGTAAAAGACCAATCACTATTGAGTTTTAATTAAAAAAAGGCTTAAAGACCTAAATAACTATTATCCAAAGGATCAAAATGGTTACATAACCATTTTCCATCATGAGTTAGTGGATGGTGATGATTTTTCCACTTAATTTAAGCTAATAATTAATTAAGAATATTAATGTTTAAATTATTTACTTAAACAAAGTTAATTAAGTTTAGTTAAGATATATATTTTAAATCAAGGGGAAAGAAAGAGAAATTCATTTCATCTTCTTCCTTGCTATTCTAAAAAGAAAGAAAAAGAAAGGAGAAAACTCCATTGAAACTTTTTATTTGACCAAGCAAAATTGTAAGGTAACAAAGCTTAATTCATGATTTTTTTTATAGATTTATGATCATGAGAGCTTGATTTAGCTAGCCCATGTACCAATTTGATTAAATATTTTGTTTTTAGCAAGTTCATTGTAGATAAATTGATGAATTAGGCTTGAATTTGATAGTTAATAAGCTTAGATCATGATAATGACTAAATTGTAAAGTTAATTAAACTTGTTAGATAACTGTGTAACATTAGGGACTAAATTGAATAAATAGAAAACTTGTGATGAAATTATGTTAGGTTGGAAGTATAGGGTCCCTAATGAAAGAATGTGAAATAAAATTTTAATCAAATGCTAGATATGGAAAAATATGCATATCTTGAGTATTGGGATTAGATGAATAAAATGAAATATATGTTTGGCTTGGTATTTAAATGCTAGTCAGATTTGAACTAATGTTGTTTCTATTATTGAATTATAGAACGTAGCTAAAGACGATGTCGGGCCATCGCAAGAGTAAGGAAAAAAGAGTCATTAACGAATGACGAGAGAAATTCGATTTGTATATCTATGATACAAGATCATTGAAAATATATATAGCTTATATGTTTATTGTATGATTACTATTGAGGTAAGATGATTTGATTTGTGATTGGTGATACTGGATTTAAAAAATTGGATTGAATTGAATATAATAGAAATATGCATGATATAACTGATAATGATTTATGTGATGAATTGAGTAGATATGAAATGGTGATATATGATCTACGATATAGTTGATGATGGAAATTAGTATAGAATTACATTTTTGAATATGAATCGATATGTAATTGGACATTCACTACTATTAATTGTTGGGATAGAGTCAGATATGGTTGCCATGCCATAGGATACATTGTGTATGGGTTACTTCGGTTAAAACGATGAGCATTGGGTGCATATAACTTCAGACGTTTTAAAGAGTGTTGGGCACACCTTTTACTTTGGTTATACCGATGAGTGCTAAGCGTAATTTATATATTTCAGATGTTTCGATAAGGCATTGAGTGCCAGATTGGTGTGTTGGTTGGAATCCATGTATTCATCTAGAGCTTGAATTAGTGGGAATGAAATTTATATATTAACTAAATGACACGATATGTGTAATTAATTATTATTGATGATTGTGACAGCCCAAAATTGACCCTAGTCGGGAAGTGGTTTCGGGACCACAAAACCGAGTCATAAAAATAATTGATTTCCATATTCTATGCTTATTATGTGTGTACATGAGTATGTGGAAGTTTCATTCTCCAATTTTGCCAATTGCATGAGAAATTATTAAATAGGGATTGATATGAGACATGGTGAAAATATGATAGGCTAATTTAAAATGGTCTATTAATGCATGTTGTGAAAATGATGGGTTTGCATGTCAAATTACCCAAAATTTGAGCTAGTGGTTGGCCATGCTATGGGTGGAAACATGTTGGGAACATGTTGGCCTAGTGAGGTATGTAGGAAAAAAATAAAATAAGGGGCATGGGCATAAAATAATGAAAAGGAGTATGATGAATACAAAAAAAAATGTGTGTAGTTGTTTCCCCCCCCCATTGCCGTGAGCTAAAGAAAAGAAAGGAGAAAATTTTTGTTCATCCTTTCTCATCTTCATTTAGCCGAAACTAGAAAGAAAAAAAAACAAAGAAAAAAAAATGCTCATCCTTTGGTTCATCCTTGGCCAAAAATTTTAAGGAGGAAGGAAGAAGAAAGGTTGAAGAGGTTCGGCCATGCATGTTGCTAGGCTAAGGTATGTTTGATGATGTTCCATGAGATGCATGCATGTTTTAGTTGTTAGCTTGAGTTCTACCTAGCCCATGGTCTAAATCTTGCTATGTGATGGAAATGACACTCGGCCATGGATGCATCATTCTTGGTTGATGTTTGATGTTGTGGTGATGAGGCATGAGGATGAGTTAAGATTCGGCCTAGGTGGAGTTTGTGTTAATGCCATTGCATGCTAAATATGAAGCTTGTTAATGATGCATGTGATGGTGGCTTGATGATTCTTGAACCTCCTTTTTAGCATTTTTGAGTGAGCACATCTGTGCATTGGTTGCTAAATGGAGAAGAATCGGCTAGCAAGTTGTGTGCTAAGGCCGAATATAACTTTTGCATGTTAATGAGCAATGCATGTGTTAAATTGATGAAAAGGGAGAGGATGCTTTACTAGTGTGTATATGTGTGTATTAGCCAAGTTTTGAACTTGAAACAAAAGGGTGTTTAGTCAATACAAGTGACCATACTTGTAGAATGTATTAAGTGTTGAAATCGGCCCCAAAATAGACATGCATATTCGGCCAAGGGGAAAAAATTAGCTAAAATGTTGAGTTTGATTCATGATTCCGTACATATGTGACTTTAATGTCTAATGTATAAATATGGGCTAAGTGCCTTGTGTTCCTCTTTTTGATGCTCAAATGATTAAATCAATTTATTTGTTTAATTAAGCTCAAGAGCAAAGGGGAACTAAATCCGATAAAGGGAAGGAAAAAGTGGTCGAATAGCTATCGGAATCGTTCGACAACACCCGAGGTAAGTTCTTGAGTAAAAGAGCTTAAATTATGATGTGATTAGATCATGTTTTGAGCAAATTAAAATCATGCTCTTTGTGTGGCTATTGAGCCGAATTTGCAAGAATGATAAATGTCTTGTGTTTGAGTTTTGCTAACGAAAATGAAATACGAATGGGCCATGATTTATTGTTAAATGTGCATGGTTATTTGAATGCTGTCCAGGCTAAGTCCCGAAGGCTTGTGCTAAGTGACAATATCCGGACTAAGATCTGAAGGCATTTGTGCGAGATACTAATTCCGGGCTAAGCCCGAAGGCATTTGTGCGAGTTACTAAATCCGGGTTAAGTCCCGAAGGCATTTGTGCGAATTACTATAACCGGGCTATGTCCCGAAGGCATTTGAACGAGGAGCTATATCCGGTTAAATTCCGAAGGTACGTGATTTGGGAATGAATGAACTTGCTGTAAAATTCCAGTTAATACTCTCGAAACATCCCAACATTGAGGTATGTTTCGTATGTGCTTGAATTTAGTTGAGCCCTTACAAATAAGTATTCGCTCAGTGGATAAACGAGCTACCGGCCTTTGGCTGAGTTGATCTTTTGTGTATGTACATAAGGGTTGATAATGTGAAGCAAGTACGATATCGTAAATTTGTGCATATGAAATTATCCGTTTAGCTATATGAATGCTATACTTTTGTTGTGCTGGAATTCCTTGCTCAAAACTTACTAAGCATAAATTGCTTACTCCGTTTCATTGCTCCTCTGTTTTATAGATTTGGTTCTCCAGCTATGGGACTCGGGATCTTGAAGTCAAAGTCGCCCACACTATCAAAGCCCCCCCTTTGGTACAATTTTGGTTGAACTTCGAAATGGCATGTATAGGACTACCCGTTCGTTGTGGGTCGTGGACCCTTTGGACTTGTATAATTTTGGATAGCCATGCGAAAATGGCTTATATGTGTTTGAGTATAATGTTATAATCATTTGGTGTGGATATGCTTGACAAGGATTGGCCATGGGAATGGTTAATCACTTTCATAAATTGTGCTATTTATGCAAAAAGGGCTAGTTGAATCATGGAAGCCATGAAATAAGTAAAGTCTACCTTAAAGGCAGATGCTGACAGCAGCAGTGATGTAGATTTGGAAAATCACTAAAAATAGTAGGAATGGAATTAAATAGTGAATAAATTATGTAAACAAACCTTGATGAATCTACTTTCATAGGAAAGTAACGAAACAATCATACGGACAGTATGTTAAGAGATATTCAGGTTCTCGTGAGATAGGGCCAGAACGGTTTCTGGATTTCCTGTTCCGACTTTGGAAATTCATTATAAATTAACCAGAGATAATTAGGAGTCATACCATATATGTATAGATTTCTCTCTGAGTCTAGTTTCTATAGAAACAAACGGAATCAGCATTCGAGCCCTGTACAAGGAGATATCCAAGTCGTAATGCGCAAAGATCAGGGTAGTCGATCCCTGTAACATGGGAGACTTTGACTAATAAACTGTACTAATTGGCCCGACCAAAAATTCTAGAAAAAAATATGTAGATGGGCATATGAGTCTAGTTTCAGGGAAAAATCACGAAACTGATTTTCGAGTTGTGAAACCCAAGATATGATTTTTAAAACGACTATTACGTAGATTGGCAGTGTCTGGAAAATTTTTTTAAAAGTCTGTTAACACCTCGTGTTCGACTCCGGTGACGGTCTCGGGTTCGGGGTGTTACATTTGATTGGTATCAGAGCTACGGTTTAGTCGATTCTAGGACTACCGTAATGCGTTGGGTCTAGCTATACATGCCATTTTATGTGATTACTTGATAGTGTGGTGATTTCTGACAATTGTAAATGTGTTTATTTATAGTAATGGATCCCGATCCCGACCGAGAGGTAGCTGATGATCTTGAGAGTGTAGCGCCTGCTCCCGCACAAGGGACAGCGCTGGCGGACTCTCAACCTAATGCTAGTAACCCGAATGAGGAAGCTAGACAAGCTTTCTATAGCGTGATGAATGATTGGTTCAACCAATACATTCGAACTAATACGGCTGTTCCACAACCTCCATTCCCGACTAATACCACCCCCGCACCTACAATACCTCCGGTAACTGACCAAATAAGGTCAAATAAGCCCCCAGTTGACAGAATCCGAAAACATGGGGCTACTGAATTTAAGGCTACGGATAGCGACGATGCCGAGCAAGCTGAATTTTGGTTGGACAACACTATCCGGGTACTCGATGAGCTATGTTGTACACCCGATGAATGCCTAAAGTGTACTATCTCCTTGCTACGCGATTCTGCCTACTATTGGTGGAGTACTCTGACTTCTGTTGTGCCCGAGAGCAAGTAACTTGGGAGTTTTTCCAAACTGAGTTTCAGAAAAAGTATATCAGTCAGAGATTTGTTGATCAAAAACGGAAGGAATTTCTTGAGCTTAAGCAAGGTTCCATGTCAGTTACTGATTACGAGCGAAAATTTGTTAGACTTAGTAGATACGCTCGGGAATGTGTTTCGTCCGAGGCTATCATGTGTAAACGCTTCGAGGATGGGCTGAATGAAGATATAAAAATGTTCGTTGGCGTTCTTGAAATACGAGAGTTCGTAGTACTTGTCGAGCGAGCTTGTAAAGCCGAAGAGCTTAGAAAAGAAAAACAAAAAGTTGATGAGGGAACTGGAGAGTTTCGTAAAAGATCTTCGGGAAAGTCTCTTCAACAGGCATCGAAGAAATTTCAAGATGATGTGGGCTGGTCGAGAGGCACTTCGGGCCTTTTTAGACGAGATCGTGATCGACCCCCTGTGGGTACACGTGGCACTTCGGTCGCCAGTGTTGGGGATGAACGTCGAGACAGAACGAAATGTCGATATTGCGGTAAATGGCATTCGGGGAGTTGTAGATTCCCTGACCGCTCCTGTTACAAGTGCGGATCAGTTGACCACTTCATTAAAGATTGCCCGAGGTTATCTGGACAGAATGTAAATCAGAGTGGGAAACCGGGTGCTACCACTGCTCGAGGTAGACCATCTGAAAATGCGGGCAATGCTGGTGGTGGTCAGAGAGGATCTAGAGATGCTACGACCAGATCCGAGGCTCGTGCGCCTGCTAGAGCTTATGCTATACGTGCCCGCGAGGATGCTTCTTCGCCTGATGTTATTACCGGTACTTTTACTCTCTTGGATACTAATGTAATTGCTTTGATTGACCCCGGTTCTACTCATTCTTACATATGTGAAACCTTAGAATCCTGTAAGACTTTACCTATTGAGTCTACTGAGTTCGTAATTCGGGTGTCAAATCCCTTGGGTCGTTACGTGCTTGTCGACAAAGTGTGTAAGAAATGTCCCCTAGAAATTCGAGGTTCCTGTTTTCCGGCGGACTTGATGCTTTTGCCGTTTGATGAATTTGATGTTATTCTTGGTTTGGATTGGTTGACCGTGCATGATGCGGTTGTGAATTGCAAAAGCAAGACTATTGATTTGAGGTGCGCAAATAACAAAGTAATCCGAGTTGAGTCTACGGACTTGGAGGGGATGCCAGCTGTAATATCAGCAATGTTGGCCTAGAAATATGTAAGAAAAGGGTGCGAAGCATACCTTGCGTATGTACTTGATGACAAAGAATTAGAAAAGAAACCCGAATCTGTGCCGGTGGTTTGTGAGTACCCGGATGTTTTTCCTGAAGAATTACCTGGTTTACCACCTATTCGGGAGGTAGAGTTTGGTATTGAGCTTGTACCTGGGACTACGCCGATTTCGATAGCTCCGTATCGTATGGCACCAACCGAGTTAAAAGAGTTGAAAGCTCAGTAGCAAGAATTGACGGATAGAGGTTTTGCTCGACCAAGTTTCTCACCTTGGGGTGCACCAGTATTGTTCGTGAAAAAGAAGGACGGAACCATGAGGTTGTGCATTGACTATCGTCAACTGAATAAAGTGACGATAAAGAACAAATATCCATTGCCGCGTATCGATGATTTGTTCGACCAACTGAAGGGAGCCACAGTGTTCTCAAAAATAGATTTGAGATCGGGCTATTATCAGTTGCGAATTCGAGAATCAGACATACCCAAAACTGCCTTCAGGACGAGATATGGTCACTACGAGTTCTTAGTGATGCCATTTGGGCTCACTAATGCCCCTGCGGTATTTATGGATTTGATGAATCGGATCTTCAGACCATATTTGGATCGGTTCATAGTTGTGTTCATTGATGACATCTTGGTCTATTCAAGAGATGAGACCGAACATGCTGAACACCTGAGACTGGTGTTGAAAATTTTGCGGGATAAGCAGTTATATGCTAAGTTCAGTAAGTGTGAGTTCTGGTTAAGAGAGGTTAGCTTCTTGGGTCATGTGGTATCCGCATCGGGTATTCGAGTTGACCCGAACAAAATTTCAGCCATACTTAACTGGAAGCCTCCAAGAAATATTACCGAAGTTCGGAGCTTCCTAGGACTCGCCGATTATTACCGACGATTTGTCTAAGGTTTCTCGATGATAGCCACACCAATGACGAAGCTACTTCAAAAGGATGTTAAGTTCGAATGGACGGAGAAATGTCAGAAAAGTTTTGATCAACTAAAAACTTATTTGACTGAAGCTCCAATTTTAGTGCAACCCGAATCAGGCAAAGAGTTTGTCATTTATAGTGACGCATCCCTACTTGGGTTGGGTTGCGTATTGATGCAAGAAAGTCGAGTTGTGGCCTATGTGTCGAGACAATTAAAGCCACATGAGAAAAATTATCCGACCCATGATCTTGAACTAGCTGCCATCGTATTTGCTTTAAAAATATGGCGACATTACTTATTTGGTGAAAAGTGCCATGTATTTTCGGATCACAAAAGTCTCAAAAATTTGATGACTCAAAGAGACTTAAATCTGCGACAAAGACGTTGGCTTGAGTTGTTGAAAGATTACGAGCTTGTCATCGATTACCACCCGGGAAAGGCTAATGTGGTTGCGGACGCCTTAAGCCGGAAATCATTGTTTGCTTTACGAGCGATGAATGTGCACTTGTCTATTCTACCCGACAATGTGTTAATAGCTGAATTAAAAGCCAAACCATTATTGACTCATCAAATTCGTGAAGCTCAGAAAGTCGATGATGAATTGGTTGCAAAACGGGCTGAGTGTGTTCCGAACAAGGAATCGGAGTTTCAAATTGATGATGATGATTGTTTGAGGTTCAGAAGTCGTTTGTGTGTTCCAAGGAATTCGGAACTCATTTTGATGATTCTGAACGAAGCCCATTGTAGCCGAATGTCAATTCACCCGGGGGGTACGGAAATGTACAACGATTTGAAACGTCGATTTTGGTGGCATGGTATGAAACGAGACATCTCCGACTTTGTTTCGAGATGTTTAATATGTCAACAAGTGAAAGCGGAACATCAAGTGCCTTCAGGATTACTTCAGCCGATCATGATACCCGAGTGGAAATGGGATCGAGTCACAATGGACTTTGTGTCCGGACTGCCATTGTCAACAAGTAAAAAGGATGCGATTTGGGTTGTTGTTGATAGACTGACTAAGTCGGCTCACTTTATCCCCGTGCGTACGGATTTTTCATTCGATAAACTAGCCGAATTGTATGTTTCTCAGATTGTGAGATTACACGGGGTACCTATTTCTATCGTGTCGGATAGAGATCCGAGATTCACCTCGCGACTTTGGAGGAAATTGCAAGAAGCTTTGGGTACCAAGCTGCATTTTAGCACTGCTTTTCATTCCCAAACCGATGGTCAATCTGAGCAGATAATTCAGATACTTGAGGATATGTTGAGATGTTGCATCCTCGAGTTCAGTAGTTCATGAGAACGGTATTTACCTTTGATTGAATTCGCTTACAACAATAGTTTTCAATCAAGTATTAAGATGGCACCTTACGAGGCCTTGTACGGTTGTAAATGCCGTACACCATTGTTTTGGACCGAGCTCGGTAAAAGTAAAATTTTCGGAGTTGATTTGATTAAGGATGCCGAACAGAAAGTAAAGGTAATCCGTGGAAGTCTGAAAGCAGCCACAGATCGTCAAAAATCGTATGCGGATTTGAAACGAAAGGACATTGAATATCAGGTGGGAGATAAAGTGTTCCTTAAAGTTTCGCCTTGGAAAAAGGTACTCAAGTTTGGCCGTAAGGGCAAGTTGAGCCCGAGATTCATTGGGCCGTACAAAATCTCCGAACGAGTTGGTCCGGTTGCGTATAGATTGATTTTGCCCCCTGAGCTTGAAAAGATTCACGACGTCTTTCATGTTTCGATGCTTCGACGCTATCGATCTGATCCATCGCACATAATTAGCCCATCAGAGGTTGAAATTCAAGCCGATATGAGTTATGAAGAAGAGCCGATGCGTATCCTAGCTCGTGAAGTGAAGGAGTTGCGAAACAAAAGGGTTCCGTTAGTGAAGGTGTTATGGCTCAAACACGGGATCGAGGAAGCTACTTGGGAAACCGAGAGCTCGATGAAAGAACGATACCCAAACCTATTTACCGGTAAGATTTTCGGGGACGAAAATTTCTTAAGTGGGGGAGAGTTGTGACAGCCCAAAATTGACCCTAGTCGGGAAGTGGTTTCGGGACCACAAAACCGAGTCATAAAAATAATTGATTTCCATATTCTATGCTTATTATGTGTGTACATGAGTATGTGGAAGTTTCATTCTCCAATTTTGCCAATTGCATGAGAAATTATTAAATAGGGATTGATATGAGACATGGTGAAAATATGATAGGCTAATTTAAAATGGTCTATTAATGCATGTTGTGAAAATGATGGGTTTGCATGTCAAATTACCCAAAATTTGAGCTAGTGGTTGGCCATGCTATGGGTGGAAACATGTTGGGAACATGTTGGCCTAGTGAGGTATGTAGGAAAAAAATAAAATAAGGGGCATGGGCATAAAATAATGAAAAGGAGTATGATGAATACAAAAAAAAAATGTGTGTAGTTGTTTCCCCCCCCCCCATTGCCGTGAGCTAAAGAAAAGAAAGGAGAAAATTTTTGTTCATCCTTTCTCATCTTCATTTAGCCGAAACTAGAAAGAAAAAAAACAAAGAAAAAAAATGCTCATCCTTTGGTTCATCCTTGGCCAAAAATTTTAAGGAGGAAGGAAGAAGAAAGGTTGAAGAGGTTCGGCCATGCATGTTGCTAGGCTAAGGTATGTTTGATGATGTTCCATGAGATGCATGCATGTTTTAGTTGTTAGCTTGAGTTCTACCTAGCCCATGGTCTAAATCTTGCTATGTGATGGAAATGACACTCGGCCATGGATGCATCATTCTTGGTTGATGTTTGATGTTGTGGTGATGAGGCATGAGGATGAGTTAAGATTCGGCCTAGGTGGAGTTTGTGTTAATGCCATTGCATGCTAAATATGAAGCTTGTTAATGATGCATGTGATGGTGGCTTGATGATTCTTGAACCTCCTTTTTAGCATTTTTGAGTGAGCACATCTGTGCATTGGTTGCTAAATGGAGAAGAATCGGCTAGCAAGTTGTGTGCTAAGGCCGAATATAACTTTTGCATGTTAATGAGCAATGCATGTGTTAAATTGATGAAAAGGGAGAGGATGCTTTACTAGTGTGTATATGTGTGTATTAGCCAAGTTTTGAACTTGAAACAAAAGGGTGTTTAGTCAATACAAGTGACCATACTTGTAGAATGTATTAAGTGTTGAAATCGGCCCCAAAATAGACATGCATATTCGGCTAAGGGGAAAAAATTAGCTAAAATGTTGAGTTTGATTCATGATTCCGTACATATGTGACTTTAATGTCTAATGTATAAATATGGGCTAAGTGCCTTGTGTTCCTCTTTTCGATGCTCAAATGATTAAATCAATTTATTTGTTTAATTAAGCTCAAGAGCAAAGGGGAACTAAATCCGATAAAGGGAAGGAAAAAGTGGTCGAATAGCTATCGGAATCGTTCGACAACACCCGAGGTAAGTTCTTGAGTAAAAGAGCTTAAATTATGATGTGATTAGATCATGTTTTGAGCAAATTAAAATCATGCTCTTTGTGTGGCTATTGAGCCGAATTTGCAAGAATGATAAATGTCTTGTGTTTGAGTTTTGCTAACGAAAATGAAATACGAATGGGCCATGATTTATTGTTAAATGTGCATGGTTATTTGAATGCTGTCCAGGCTAAGTCCCGAAGGCTTGTGCTAAGTGACAATATCCGGACTAAGATCTGAAGGCATTTGTGCGAGATACTAATTCCGGGCTAAGCCCGAAGGCATTTGTGCGAGTTACTAAATCCGGGTTAAGTCCCGAAGGCATTTGTGCGAGTTACTAAATCCGGGTTAAGTCCCGAAGGCATTTGTGCGAATTACTATAACCGGGCTATGTCCCGAAGGCATTTGAACGAGGAGCTATATCCGGTTAAATTCCGAAGGTACGTGATTTGGGAATGAATGAACTTGCTGTAAAATTCCAGTTAATACTCTCGAAACATCCCAACATTGAGGTATGTTTCGTATGTGCTTGAATTTAGTTGAGCCCTTACAAATAAGTATTCGCTCAGTGGATAAACGAGCTACCGGCCTTTGGCTGAGTTGATCTTTTGTGTATGTACATAAGGGTTGATAATGTGAAGCAAGTACGATATCGTAAATTTGTGCATATGAAATTATCCGTTTAGCTATATGAATGCTATACTTTTGTTGTGCTGGAATTCCTTGCTCAAAACTTACTAAGCATAAATTGCTTACTCCGTTTCATTGCTCCTCTGTTTTATAGATTTGGTTCTCCAGCTATGGGACTCGGGATCTTGAAGTCAAAGTCGCCCACACTATCAAAGCCCCCCCTTTGGTACAATTTTGGTTGAACTTCGAAATGGCATGTATAGGACTACCCGTTCGTTGTGGGTCGTGGACCCTTTGGACTTGTATAATTTTGGATAGCCATGCGAAAATGGCTTATATGTGTTTGAGTATAATGTTATAATCATTTGGTGTGGATATGCTTGACAAGGATTGGCCATGGGAATGGTTAATCACTTTCATAAATTGTGCTATTTATGCAAAAAGGGCTAGTTGAATCATGGAAACCATGAAATAGGTAAAGTCTACCTTAAAGGCAGATGCTGACAGCAGCAGTGATGTAGATTTGGAAAATCACTAAAAATAGTAGGAATGGAATTAAATAGTGAATAAATTATGTAAACAAACCTTGATGAATCTACTTTCATAGGAAAGTAACAAAACAATCATACGGACAGTATGTTAAGAGATATTCAGGTTCTCGTGAGACAGGGCCAGAACGGTTTCTGGATTTCCTCTTCCGACTTTGGAAATTCATTATAAATTAACCAGAGATAATTAGGAGTCATAATATATATGTATAGATTCCTTTCTGAGTCTAGTTTCTATAGAAATAAACAGCATCAGTATTGGAGCCCTGTACAATGAGATATCCAAGTCGTAATGCGCAAAGGTCAGGGTAGTCGATCCCTGTAACATGGGAGACTTTGACTAATAAACTGTACTAATTGGTCCGACCAAAAATTCTAGAAAAAAATATGTAGATGGGCATATGAGTCTAGTTTCATGGAAAAATCACGAAACTGATTTTCAAGTTGTGAAACCCAAGATATGATTTTTAAAGCGACTATTACGCAGATTGGCAGTGTCTGGAAAATTTTTTTAAAAGTCTGTTAACACCTCGTGTTCGACTCCGGTGACGGTCTCGGGTTCGGGGTGTTACAATGATAGTCAAATTAATTGGTTCATATGTTATGAATTGGTGGGAATGAAATTTTTGAAACTTAGCATGCTTGTTGTATATAACATGTTCTTATCTTGTGTATATGACCTGAATTATGAAAGTACCACTGAGCTATACCACTCAACGTATGGTTTGTTTATTCTGTGCATAGGTATAGGTGGATATCGAAGTCTTAAGAAGTAACTCAACATCCAATCTGTAATCCTTGACTCAGCAATGTTTGTATAATCCTTTTTACATTTGATAAATGGCACGTACTTAAGGTTCAGAGCCGATTTTAATCAAAACAGTAATTTTGAATTTCGAATGGGTAATGTGTTTTGAGTTGGTGTTTATAACTTGTCAATTGTACATAATTGAAAATGACACAAATAGTTGAAATCTAAGAAATTGTCAAATGTATTGAAGTTGAAATGATGATTTGTGTAATGTATATATAAATGTGACGCTAAACGTTAGAAATGAGCATATGGGAATGGTATATTTGCTAAAATGGTTGAATTGAGATATTGGATTTGTTTGTTCAGGTGTTATAAAATGGTACCATTTGGACCCTTTGAAAATAGACGGTGACGTCACCACATCAAGTTCTCAACATCATGACGAGGACAAGTTAGTGAGTTGCATCTTGACTTGGAACCTTAAAGTCGCAACGTCAACCCGATGGTTTGAAAATTTTATAGTTTTGTCCTTTTTTGACCTTAAGTTATCTTAAGAGCTTTCGTAAGCTCGTATAAGATCCATTAATGATTATAGAACATGTTGCAACCATGTTTTGAACTTAATAATATGTCTTATCGATTAAAAGGAATTGTATTTGATCGTAGTTTCTTTGACAACAAATGTGGCATCTCGTAGCTTGGACTTGAAGATCGGGTCAAGTATGTTGGAAAAAATCAAGTTTGAAAATCATTTTCTTGCACAATGGAAAATTAAAATTTTAAAAATCGACCCAGTTTGTGATATCTATAGCAATAAACCCTAGACCGAAATTGTACATGTGCTTTCAAATTGATGAATTCTTGTTGTTCCCTACTTTCAACCAAACGATCTTCTCTACTATTCTCGTACCATGAGTTGCTTCGAGTGTGGACTCAAACAAAACGAATAAAAAATTAGAAAGAGTTTTCTTTTCTTTTTGGGTGAAAACGAAAATTTCTCTTACCAAATAGAAACCAACAAACGTGTTATTCTGAAAATTTTAGTTAATTCTTAGAGAATAAAAGTCTCTCTATTTTTAGGCAGAATAATGATATCCTAAAGTTATGTAAATAGCCGTACTGATGTCATCTATTTATAGGGAGATAAGGTAGAACCCTTGTTCAATTAGAGAAGTTTATTTCTAATAGCAAAATACACCTTACTTAGAGTAGGATTAGGGTGGGCGACACATCCCTATTATTCCTGCTAAGGATGCCACCCTTCATATACCATGAGGGGATTTTGGGCCTCTTTCACATTGAGTCCAATTACGATTACTTCTTAGACTTCTTGACCTAATACTTTGTAATCTGATCCAACCCAATTATGTTTTTCTATTCACCAAAATAAACTTCAATATTTATATTAAATACTTTTCTCATCCCAATTTTACCCCGATAAAATTATGACAATTTTACCCCTGATAAAATTTTTAGGAAAATATATTTAGTATTTCACCATTCAACTTGTTCATTATGATCATATAGTTTAATTTCATCTTCGGGCTTTAAAATAGTTTAAATACATAAACTCAATCTTTCGATCAACTTTTAGAACTCCTTGTTCATTTCTAAATGAATTCATTTCTCGTTTTCATTTTCAGTTCCATTTTGAGAAAATCATATTCATTTTCTATTGATTTCATTTTCTCTATTTTCATTTTCATTTTGGAGAAACACGTAATCATTTCTTGAATGTTTTCCATTTCTCTTTTTTTATTCATTCTGTTTAATGTAATTCAACATGCAATTCATTCCTGGTTTCAACAACCTAGCAGAAGGATCGATTGGACATATGCAACTGTGACTCAAATGAATTATAATTAATTTTTCAGCTTTTTTCCTATTAATTATAAACTCATTTAGTCAGAAAGTCATTCCACTATCGTATCATGACTAAGCTCTCCCCAATGGCATACCACTATGAAAGTAACATGATTAGTGCTCATCCAATGACCTTGCCATAAATGTGTTACCCTTAGAGGATATCCTTAATCTCTTTAAGATAATATTTGTTCTCCCAACATGATCCTATTTTATCTCATGGTAACCATTACATCTTCCTTCATGAAAAGTCAATTACTATCAAATAGTAATCAAGTTATCCATCACAAAAATGAAAAACTCCTGGCCATGTTTACTTTTCATTAATCATGTAATTCTAATAAGATGATATCATTTACCCATGTCTTAGGCCATGAATTTCACTATTGTGAATGACGCTACATACTACAAAAGTTATACACCCAACACACTAGCTTTCGATTCCTTATCTATTTGACTTCAGTGTTTACTTATATTAATGTGTACGAGTCAAACACACATAGTTCGTCATCTACTCAGGATTTAGGTATTCCAGACTATGAACGCCACAAGTGAATAAATCTATAAACTAGTTCGTGATCTATTCTTCTTGGGTCCAGTCTAATGTACTGTCAGTCCAGTCAATCACATTTATGTCTCTATCTTTTAGGAGTCATCCACTATGATACCTAAGACAAAGTATCTCCAGATTTGGACTTGATAGATGACATATTAGTCTTCCAATCGATTTGATCATTTTTTATTAGACTAAGGACATGTTTAGATCCGTCTACTAATATAAGTTGTCTTTTTGTATTACGATCTGATCACGTAATACCACTTAGTATTAGGTAAACAATAGACAACCAATTAGCAACATTTGCTTCCATTTGCTTACATGCAAAAACCATATAAGAAAAATCATACAAAATATATTAATGTAATGTATGAATAGTTATTAACCAATCTATTCAAAAAAATTATAATGTACATTGACAAAAATACTAACTTAGGGCACCATATCCAACAAGGTATGGGGTGTTACAATTAGGCTTTGTTAACTAATATTTTTTTAATTATTTATATTATTAGTTGTAAAGGATCTATGCCTAAGTGTAGAGGAACCAAGCTCCTTATCGCACCTCAGCCACATTGTTAATAACCAAATGGACTCTAAGTTTTCCTTATCCTAGCTAAACCAACCTAATCTTTTTGTTTTAACAACAAACTGAGTCAAATCCTTCGCAATTCTTTTGCCTTCAACCTTCTGATAGCCCCCCTCAGCTGTTTTTTCTCAATAAAGCCTCATTGTCCTTTCCCCTAAGAACTTAATCTTGATTTGATGAATTACCATATCTCTAACGATTTCCTTTCCTTTAATGACTCTTTACCAATTACCTTGTCTTTTCTCGATTGGACACTGCATCATGGACAAACAACAATTGCACAAATATTTTTAATCAATCCCATTTTTTTTTTTCCTCAACGAATGCTTTCTAGGACACCCAACCTTCTTTAGAATGTCCACAGCAACCACATTAATAACAAATAACTAGGAGTCTTTTATAAAAGGATATGCAAGGCTTACTAAGATCAACTACAACTCTTAATCAAGCATAGAAACCTCATTTCCTCATTGTAAAATTATAACTGATTTTAACAACCATCATGAAACGTCAAAAATAGAAGACATAAAACTCTTAATGTAATTCCTATAAAGTAAACCAGTCAATCTCATACACACAACAACCTTTGAATAATGGTCCTCCTTTATTGAAAAGTTCAAACTCTAGGTTGAACAGCCAAATAGTTTCCATAGATAACCCAAAGACCCTCTATAAAGACATTATCAAAGTCAGTCTTGTTTCTAAACTTGACAAGAAAGTGATCACTATCCAAACTGGCTAATTGAAAATCTCATGAAGGCTTCCACGGTAATTGAATTCTATTCATCAAATCCTTGTAGTGAATGTTT